>NW_018109082.1:0-4542 GCF_000183805.2 Loa loa | reverse complement strand
ATTTGATTGGAGTTTGATTACCCAACACTGAGTTCGGCAAATAAATTATCTGGCAGTCTTTACTATTTCACGACATACCCATTGAGTATTTCGGTAGAATTTTTGCATTGGTCTTTTGGAGCAGAATGAATTATATTCTAATTGCATTTCTTAATTAAATCGTTTGTGCTATTATCTCTTCTGCTTGTTTTTCTTAGTATATTAAAGAGAGAGATATTTCATTGTCACTCAAGTATGATGACCATTTGGTAGAGACATTTCAAGAAAATTTAAATCATGCAATGTTTGGAACAGAAATTACTCGTTTAGTTATTCCAAAACAACTAAATCTCAATCAATATCGGTTGGCTTTAACATAACTCAGACAGTTAAAATATTTTAGTTTACATCTGTGGATATAAAGGATGACCAAAATGATAATAATCATTGCCTTTAATATTCGGTGTTTGTCCGTTTCTGAATGCAAATTGTATGGGATAATCATTTCATTCATTGAATTTTTATTTGATTGAGGCAGGAAGGATTATTCGCTAAAATTGCATAATCAGAATTAAAAATATAATCGTAATGGTTTAATATCATTTTTTTTTAATTACAGTAAAAGTATGATGCAAAAGGGAGGAATTCTGAATCTCCAACCATGTGCATTCTGTCGGAATTTTCTAGGTCTAATTAGATTTTCACTTTTCTTTCCTCCCATTATTTTGAGACAAAAAGTTCTTTTGAGGCTGTCAAATAGTGACCTTAGGTCAAAATATGTGATAATTCTATGGTAAATGTTGTAAGTAGTTATTCTGGCAAGAAGGAGTGATGTTACATTCCGCATGCTTCAAATGAACGCTTGATTAGTGTGAATGAGCAAAAGAAAAAAATAAATAGAGGCTTAAAAACAAAAAAAACAATCAAAAAAAAGAATGGAAAGCAATAAAAAACAAGGCCAATAGAAAAATATGTCATAAACAGGTGTTCGCATGATTTACTCGGAAATCGGAATTAATTAAAAAAGGGAGGTAATATAAATAAGGCTGGTAAGAAAGTAACGGTAAATGGAACTATCAAAAACACATGCATTAGCAACAATTAATTGGAAACAGGTGCGCAGCAAGTAAAGCTAATAAAAAAGCATGCAGTAGGCAAAAAACAAGAAATTCAAAAATACAGAAAAATTTATATGATTCAAAATTTTGGAAAATCTAAAGAAGTATTGTTAATTATAAGCAGGAAATTCCAAATTTCAAAATATTCCAAAGAAATTCAAAATTTCAGAACTTTCAAAAAAGAAGTCTAAATTTCCAAAATACATGCATTTCTTGTCATATTAATAAAGGGGAACCGACAACAAGAATTGATTCAACATAAAATGCAAGCTATTTCTGGCCTAATAAATCAACAATCTAATCATGGTTTTGTTTCCAAAGCACAAAAACGGGCTATTCAATTTGCATATTTTGCATGATCGTGCATATTCGACTTCAAATAAATCATTCATTTTTATATTTTATCAAATATTTATCACACTTCATAAACAATGCCTTTATGGTTCAAGCTGCTTCCAAAACAATAGAATGGCTTGTCGACAGATATACACTTCCTCATCTAAACTCTCTCAGTGAAGCAGTCAATCAATCACAAAAACCAATCATTTTCCTCGGAAAGATTTTCTGTAGCTGGATTTCTTCCACCGAATTTTCGAAAACCAACAACTGCATACACGGGACCGGCATAAAAATCAGACATCGTTCCAACTTTATAGTTTACTCCAGTCATCGATGATTCATCAAGTAAACGCAGCGTATTTAGCGGAATGTCTGGGAATGTATTACTGCAAAGAAAAGAAAATGATATTAATTGCAAATTATCGAAAATTAAATAAACATATTCAAATACGGAAATCCAATAACAAATAGATTGCTGCGTCAGCCATTGGATCAGTTTACGTTTTATGTTATCCTCTGAGTCGGAAATTCGAATTCATTTGGCGTATTTGCGTGTATAATGCTATCATTACTACTAGTAGCGTGTATAATGCTATCATTACTACTAGTAGCGTGTATAATGCTATCATTACTACTAGTACGCTTACTCTCATTGTGTATAATGCTATCATTACTACTAGTACGCTTACTCTCATTGAATATTATAATACTGAAACGTTTATTACTGATCATGGTCTTATTAGATCAGAGCCACATTATACCAATATGTCATTCTAGAAACTGACAATTGGGTGGCATCGTCCAATATTCTAAATATCCTACCTGAATATCTTTTCGCTATTTTTCGGCTCAGTGCTATTGACTACAGTGAAATGGAATGCTACTGCTTGATGACTATCGAGAAAGAGCAATTCCTTCTGCTGAAAGAGGTTAATTTTATGCAATCAGAAAAAGAGAAGTATACTAAGCATAGGGAAAAATATAGTTTGGGAATTTAACTGTTAACATGAAAATGACTTTACAATAACGATTAAGATTGAACTGAAGCAAATAAAGATGTCAAACCTTCCAGAGTTCAAATTTGCTTTTCAACGTTTCATTGTTATCTTTTTTGTCTACGAGAAGGATCGATGCGTTTACGTCATGACCATAGAACATTAATGCCAAGCCGTAGCTATCCAACTCCAAATTTTTTCTGCGGCAATCTTTGTTGAAGCGCCTTTAAAAATATTTAATGTTTGGGATTTGTCAAACATTGGGATTCTATCAAACATTGGATGAATATTGGCGGAATCATAGCCACACCTCGTCCTAGTATCTTTACACTTTAGACTAATCGTGCAGCCAAGAAACTATCAGATCTGACTTACACACTATTCCGAGTATCCCGTTGAGTAATAACACAAATTGGCGCGCTACTCAAATCCTTCCTGATAACTTCGACAGCACTCAATGCTCGACTTTTAGCGCCTTCTTGAATTACATTGTCATCGGTACTAATCAAAATGGTCAACTTCAGTGGATACTGAAAATCATGGTTATCCTATTAGGCTTCGAAAATTCCATACTTCTAATTTGATGGAAAGCTTTCGTAGTGAAATGTTAGACAGAATTCATTTCGCTGTAAACATAGTACTTCGGGATACCACATACTGATGTATTAAATTTTAATTAACTCACTCCTGATTTTTGCAGTTCGTGTATTTTTGACATAGAATTCTTTTTCCACGCACTGAAAATTTAATTACAAATTAATGACAAACATGACCATAAAAATTATATCCATTGAATACTAAATAGAATTTTGCATCAATTTTCGGGAATCCTAATTACATTTCTTAATTAAATTATTTACACTATTACCTGTTCTGCTTGCTGTTCATAGACAAAGAGAGATATCATCCCAAGTATGATGACCATTTGAGAGTAACATTTCAAGAAAATTTAAATTAATAATCTAATGTTTAGAACAGAAATTACTTCTTTAGCTATTTCAAAACAACTAAATTTCAATATTGATTTTGGCTTTAACATAATTTTAACATAAGTTGGACGATTAAAATATTTTAAAAGTTTGCTTCTGTGAATATAAAGAATGACCAACAGAATATTTTTTATTGGCTGCATTTCTATGCGCATTTGTGAAGGTTGATTATGAGGGATAATTATTCCATTCATTGGACTTCCTTTTATTTCATCAGGGATAAATTGGAAATGAGCTGAAATCACATACTTTGAACCACTTTGTTTGTTTAGTAGTAACTGCCTGTCAATTCTTCAATTAATTAAAATAAAAATTCTGTGCAAAAATTCAAACCACAATTTCCTACCATTTATCTTTCTTTGAGATATTTTTAAATGATCTTCTTGAGACGTAACTGTTACCACATCACAAGGTACCGCCACACAAGTTATATTAAGCGCTTTTTCACCGCCGAACAAAATAGCTTGAACTGGTGACCAGTGATTTTCCGTATATTTTTTTCTGTGCTAAAATTTAAATTTACATCAGCTACATCACCAAATCTTCGCTTCCTATAAATTTCTTCGGATTTTTGGTGAACTATTATTCTTAACAGCAATAAAGAATGGAACATACGTCATCATTTGTAAAATTCATCTGAGATGCATGTTCAAAAGCTTCCTTTAAATATCCAGGGTTTATTTTGCCATCGCGGTAATGCAGTATTCTAGATCGACGGTTCAACTCGTAGTTTGCACATTCACACATTGCAGGGATTTTCCTGTAAGATGATATAAACGAATGATCCATTATTATTATTACTAATCAATTCATTGGAATTCAATCATAAACTAATTGCAATTTGTCCTATCTCCTTTAGTAATTAGTAACAGAATTGACGCAATTTGACGGATATGATTTCGACTTTAAGGAATATTTGTAGCGTAATAATATATGAGTAAAAGATAATTGCTAACGCCATATTTTTTAAATCTTCGTCGGATAAGCCAGCAGCAATTTTATCTCCCACTTCTCTACAAGTGAAAGCTTTCTTTAATAGATTGTTAAGATACTGAATTTCATTTTCGTTGTACGTTCGGTCATCTATTTCTCCTGAATTTCAATTAAATTCTTTTTGAACTT
>NW_018109081.1:1921-8297 GCF_000183805.2 Loa loa | reverse complement strand
ATTAATAATAATAATTAACAATAACAATAACAATAATAATCATGGTTAATGTAATAAAAGAATGACCATTATCAGGGGGTAAAAAAAATGACCAATACTGAAATGGAAAAAAAAAGAATGACTAATAGTGAGAGGGAGAGAAAAAGGATGACAATAATTGTGATAACAATTAATGTCATTATTAAATGATCATATAATAGATGATGTAAATTGATGATAAAATGAAATATTCATGATTAAATGTTTACTTTGTACGTAAAACATCCATTTGTAACAAAAAAAAAAGAAAAAAAAATTCCACGGAATGTTTTTCAAGCAATATTTAATGATATACTGTAAATATAGTGTGATTTATTACAAAATGAAATTTCAAATTGAAAAAAGAATCCTCACGTATTGCCAGAAAAAAAAAAAGTAAAATTATACAAATTACATATACATACATATATACATACATACATACACAAATACATACATACATACATACATACACACATACATACATACATACACACATACATGAAGTATCCCTTCGCTGTATGGTCACATGCATTGACATGCATACATTTACTAATTTCATAATTTCTTTAATTTTAATTTGAAAAACAACATATAATTGATATTAGTTATTTTATTAAATTTGGATGATTCGTTAAAATGTCTTTTTTTTATAGCAAAAAAAAATTTTAAATTAAATTTCACTTTAAAATTAAAAATTTCAATTAAACTTAAATGTAAAGACTATGCACTAACGATTGTAAGGCCTTTTAAAATCTAATAAATTATATATTGCTTACTAGATAAGCTTTTCTATGTGTATGTGTACGTCTGTACGTATGTGTGTGTGTGTGTGTGTGTGTGTGCATATATATGTGTATATGCATGCATATCCATATGTATTATATACATGCATGTCAGAATGTTTGTATGTGTTTATGTGTGTGCATGTGCATATATATGTGATATATGCGTGTTTGTCCGTGTGTGTGTATATATGTGTATGTCTGTGTCTATCTTGCGTATGTGTATGTGCGAATATGTATATATATATGTGTGTGTGTGTGTGTGTGCGCGGGTATGTATATGTGTGCATGTGTATGTGTGTGTGTGTGTATCATTTTCAGGTAAGTAATCATGTGTATACTGTATGTGAGCATTTATAGCCTTCTTCTGGCTTTTTATGAAGAGAAAAATGGCCATATAAAGCTTTAAAATGAGTATTAAAGATTTTATTTGATTGAAATTGATAATAATAATCTTAAAATTTATGATAAAAAAGAAGGAAAAAGAAATGCTTTCAATCAATTGGATTAATTATTTAATATTAATTATAATAATTTTGACCAATGTCCATTCTCTTCCAAAATTTATTTTCATTTTCCTCCTAAATATATAAATGAAATGTTAAAATGAACAATTTTAAATTATGACATAAGGCATATTATTTTCCTGATGAATGATCAAGTGTGCCGGATTATGGGAAACGTGCCGGATTTATTAGATTTTATTGATGCACAAAAATTCCAATCGTTGTTAGACCAAATATCATTCCATATCTATCCAATCTAATATCAATTCAATCCAATTTAATCCAATTAAATCTGATTTATTCTACTTCAATTTCAATTCAATTCAATTCAACCCAGCTCAATTTAATCCAATCCAATTAAACCAATTTAATTCATTCTAATTCATTTCCATTCAATCCAATCCAACTCAATTCAATTCTATTCTATCCTATTCTATCCTATCCAATGTAATTCAATTCAGTTCAATCCAATTTCATTCAATTCAATTCAATCCTCTTCAGTTTCAATTCAATTCGACCTGATTTAATTCACTCCAATCCAATTCATTTCAATTCAGCTCAACACAACCCAGTTCAATTTAATCCAATCCAATTCATCCTAATTCAATTCAACTCAACCTAATTCATTTCAATTCAATTCATTTCAATTTAAGTCAATTCAATTCATTTCATCCATTTGTTTAAACTACTAATAAGTAAGATTTGTAATCTTCGCTCTCTCTTATTTTAAAAAACAAAAACAAAAAAAAACAAAACACACACACACACACAACATTGACCCATCGATAACATTATCATTAAAATAATCAATACTGCAAAATCTTATCTATTCTTACCATTTCTTTACCTTCAAAAATAACAAATGATTGATTAATTCCCTTTTAATTTTCTCTCCCGCCCCATCCCGCCCCGCCCTGTTTCAGGTTCATCTGATAACCGGAATGGAAGAGGAAAGATTTTATGCTGAAATTTTTACAAATGATAAGGCAAAGATAAGAATGAATGAATGGGTAAACTATTAGTAATTTTGGAAGGCAAAAAAAAGATTGAAAATTTCCTGAAAATACAAATAGCAAAAAGACGGAAAAAAGAATAGAAAAAGGAAATGATATTTATTTGGAATGAAAGACCGGACCGGACCGGAAATAACTTCGTTTTTTTTCTGTCTTATAATTCATAAATTATGATTTAAAAATTTTATAACAATAATAATTGACTCAAATAAAAATTTCAAAAATGTAGCACAAAAAAAAGAAAAAATGGTCGTTTATTTAAAAAATTTGATAAAAAATAAATGTTTTAAAAGTTATAGAAATTAAAAATGAATTTTAATGAAAATAAAAATTAAAATTAATGATAAATCGACTATGCTATAATGAAAATCATTAATTACAGCCTTTATAATTACTTATTTGTTGGGTATAGAATTTAAATATATTATCGATTACATATAATCAATAATGAGTAAGTATTGATAAATAATTTTTTGAGTAAATAAATTTAGAAAAAATTTTAAAAAAATTACTTTTTTTTCTTTTCCTTTTTTTCTTAATTCATTTCTTTGAAAAGTGGTACAAATAATCCTGCAAGATGAATAAATCGAACTGAATTTAACCTAATTTTTTTTTTTCGTTCTCCTTTTTCTTTCATTTCCATTACATTTATTTACAAGTGATTGAAATTGATGAAAATATAAGTAAAATTAAATTTTGGTGTTTTGCTAATTAAATTAATAAATCATTATTAAAGGATAATGATTTATTAATGGAATTTGATAAGAAATAAGTGAGCAAGTAAGAAGACAAGATAAGATAAGGTAAAGTAGGATAAGGTAAATAAGATAAGGTAAGGTAAGGTAAGGTAAGGTAGCGTAAGGAAGATAAGGTAAATAGCATAAGGTAAGGTAAGGTAAGGTAGAGTAAGATAAGATAAGGTAAATAAGGTAAGGTAGGGTAGAGTAAGATAAGGTGAATAAGATAAGGTAAGGTAAAATAAAGTAAGGTATGGATAAGGTAAGGTAGAGTAAGATAAGGTAGATAAGATAAGGCAAGGTAAGGGAAGATAAAGAAGGGGAAGGTAAGGTGAGAGAAGGGAAAGTAAGATAAAATAGGAGAAAGCAGGATGAGATGAGATAAGGTAAGGGAAAGTGAGGTAAAAGGAGGAAAGGAAAGATCAGATGAGGTAAGAAAGGGTAAGATAAAGGTAAGGAAGGAAAGATAAGGTAAAATAGAAGAAGATAAGGTAAGGCAAGATAAGGTAAGATAAAATAAGGTAAGATAAGGTAAAGGGATGAAAGGGAAGGTAAGATAAAATAAGGTAAGGGAAAGGAAGGGAAGGTATGGTAAGGTAAGATAAGATAAGAGAAGTAAATAAATAATGTTTGATAATAATTAGAAAACAAATGAAGAAATGCCAGAAAATAAGAAAATTTGTAACAAATAAAAAAAGAATTTACAAAATTAATTTACAATACTGACATGATGTATGACATTTCATTTAAATGATTATTTATTGATAAATAGCTATGATATTGCATCCTTTCATCATTTCTGTGATAGATATAAGGAGGAAAAAAAAAGAAAGGAAGACATTCATTAATTAAAATATTTATCAAAAATTAGAAATGATAATTGAATCCATACTCAATTTTTAATCAAAATTTGACAATATTTTCTAATTTAAATTTAAGTATGATAAGCTCAAATTTAAAATTCAAGTCAATCATTTTTTGAAATAAAATAATTTTTCCTTATTTCTTATTTAATTCAATGATTACATATAATATTGCTATCATAAAATTGCATTATTGAAATAAGACTTAGTATTTTCAACGATTGTATTATTCATTAATGAACGCATAATTAATGCCAGACATGGATTTCTATTAAGAAAAAAGGAGAAAAGTAGGGAGAGAGTAGGGAGAGAGAGAGAGAGAAAGAGAGAGAGAGAGGAAGAGGGAGAGGTCAAAGATTAATGTCAAGGAAATGAAAATTGGATTCATATTCAATTTGTAATCAAAATTGGACAATATTTTCTAATTCAAACTTAGGTATGATAAGCTCAAATTTAAAATGCAAATTAATTATTTAACATTTACAGTATATAATGGTAATTAAAAGGGATGAAATTTAATTAGCAATTAAATTGGAAGGATGAACTTTTCCAATTTTAATACCTTCAGTGTTTCAGTGATATAAACTGAATAATTAATTCATTTACACAAATGTATGTAATCAAACTACCGTATGTATTGATTGTTTACATTTATGAAAAAAAAAAGATATTATCAAGTTCAAAATTAATGATAAGTGATATAACGATCAGTGATTAAGTTTACTTTTTTGCTCTGATTTAGTTTACCTATGAAATAATTTCATGCAATAAATAAAATTATGCAAATTTAAAATGTTTCATTAGGAAGCAACAAAGTAATTGAGTGGGAGGAATAAAAATATTTTACAGGTAAGTAATCTTTTTTAACTTCATGGATAAATCAACTTCTTATATGTTACCATTAATTCATATTATTCCATAATATTTACGCCTTCATTTACGTCAACTTAATTAAGCGTGAAAATTTCACGTTACTTAGGCGCAAAGTTTTTACTGCACATTACTTAGTAGCAGTTAACGATGTAAACAAATAAACAATATTACTAGCAAATATTTCACATTCCCATGACAAATCATTATTTCAATTTAAAATTAACAATGAAACATGAATAAGTGAAGTAGTAATTATAAAGTAAGTAATTACACAACTATAAATTCATTTTGTCCTAAAAATAACAAAACAAACAATAAATTAAACTACAAAAACTAAAGGAATTGAAAGAAATGAGAAAAAAAAATTGGCAATTTACATTACTTATTCACTTTACTCATATAAAATCTGAACTTTGACATAAGTTAATTACTTTTACTTATACAAATTTTCCAAAAAACATATTTAAAAAAACAAAAAGAAAATTATTAAAGTAAACAAACAAAATTATTTAATTTTTAAAATTTCATCTCATAAAAAAATCTAGAAAATACTAGCATTCTCACAAAAATTTTATTCAGTTATCTGTCACATAATAAAATACGCATATTTTGAAGCAATAATGAATGTCGTATTATAATAAAATGGTTGTTAAGAATGGTTGTCAACAAGAATCAAATTGATGAAACCATAATATCAAAGTAACATAAGTTAAATGAATTAATGTTGCAATAGGGAAAAAAAAGTATGGGTTTCAAAATGATTTAAACATATTTGCGAAGAAGTAAGGAACGTTTAAAGTAGAGGGAGTTGAGAAGGGAGGGAGGGGGGAAGATTGTGGAAATATCAAGAAATGAAGGAACAATTTCCAATGGGTGCAAATCAATGATGATGGTTTGGAAGAGAGAAGGGAACCAAACTAATACGACTACAATCGCCCTTGGGATGATGATGATGATGGAGGGAAAGGAAGGGAAATGAAAGAGAGAAGAAGAATGCTTTGTTGATGAACAAGATGAAATAATTACAAGAGAGAGGAAAAGAGAAAAAGAGGGAGAAAAGAGTTGCGATTTGCTAAAGATTATTTATTACTAGAGTTGGAATGTAGAAGAAAGAGAAAGAGAGAAAGAGAGAGAGAATTATACTTTATAACCATTTCTTTTCTCATCTCTCTTCCTTTTTATCACGCTTTTAAATGTCATTATGTCCACCACTAACTTGTCTTACCTTGCCTTTTTTCCCTCCTCGACAATTCCCTCGTAATCCCTCCCCGATAATTCCCCTCGTAACCCCTCCCGGACAATTCCCTTGTAACCCCTCCTCGATAATTCCCGCGTAACCTCTCCCCGATAATTCCCGCGTAACCTCTCCCCGATAATTCCTTCGTACCTTTCCTCACCATTAAATTGATACGTATATGTAATGTGTTATATTTGGGGAATGAAGGGGAGCAATAGATGAGTAAACAGGCGGACAAACATGACCGTTTTTACCGGAGAAGAATTTAGACAAACCAACCGGGTCAAATTGTCCATCCATTACATTTCTCCCTCTCTCTCTCTCTCTCTCCTCTCTCTCTCTCT
>NW_018109081.1:0-1181 GCF_000183805.2 Loa loa | reverse complement strand
AAGGTATTTAAAAAATGAGCAAACTTTTACCCAAACTTTTTAGGCAATTAAGAAACGAGCAGACTTTTACCCAAACTTTTTAGGTAATTAAGAAATGAGCAAACTTTTACCCAAACTTTTTAGGTAATTAAGAAACGAGCAGACTTTTACCCAAACTTTTTAGGTAGTTGAAAAACGAACAAACTTTTACCCAAACTTTTTAGGTAATTGAAAAATGAGCAAACTTTTATCCATACTCTTTAAGTGATTTTTTAATTAATAAAAATATTTGGATAAGAACTTTCTCTTAAAAGAAATAATAACAATAATAGTTGTGAAAAGAGTAATTTTTTGTGATTTTATGATAAATTAAAATTTCTAAACAAATAATTATATTTTCCTCTTTTTTTTAAAAAAATTTAATATTTTGGAGAAAAAACAGAAAAGTTTAGGGAAAAAGAAAAAAGAAAATATTTTTGTTTTTTTGTTTTTCAAAATTTATTCATTTGAAATTTGGTAAGCGAAATGAAAAAAAAAAAAAAGAAAAGAAACAAAGATCAAAGAGAGATTTTAAAAGGAGCAGAGAATAATTTTGCCACTGATATGACCTCCTCTTGCTCTTTTGCAACTTGTGAAAAAACTTCTTCAACTTTTAACACATTTGTCATCCATTGATGACATCTAACCACTTCCTCTTCCTCACCAGAAATTATCTCATTTCAAAGGTTTATGTAAAAATCTTCCCCTTCTCTTCTTCCTTTTCCTTATCGATCAAATATCATCTTCTTTTCAGGATAAGATTTTGTGTCCCCTTCTTGACCAATAATCATTACATATCTCATTTTATGGATATAAGATAAAATCCCCTCATCTTTTCATGTCTTGTCCATTTCATTTCATTTGAAAATCTGTCCATTCCTGATTAAAAATCATCTTATTTTGAGAATATAAAGTAAAAATCTTCTTGTGGTCATTTCATTTCATCATAGAATCTTGTGTTGTCCATTCCTGTGGTCATTTCATTTCATTTCAGGATGCAAATCTCCTTCATTTGACCACATTGACCTTTTTCATTTTCCTATTTGCAAAGTTAAACTTCATACAAATGGTAATAAAAAATGGCAATGAAATGAATGTAGTTAATCATTTTGCATAAATTTTTCTTCCATTTTTCCCTTTCTCTCTCTCTCTCTCTCCTCTCT
>NW_018109080.1:0-8330 GCF_000183805.2 Loa loa | reverse complement strand
GGCATTTTAATTGTTATTGGATTTCCGTCTAGTTATAATCTATGTCTACGTCTATTCAATTTTCGACAATTCGCAGTTAGTATCATTTTTCTTTGCAGTAATGTATTCCCAGACATTCCTCTAAGTACGTTACGTTTACGTGATGAATCATCAATGATTGGAGTAAACATTGAAATGGAGCCTGATTTCCATGCGGGTTCCTTATATGCAATTGTTGGTTTTCGAAAATTCGATAGAGGAAATCCAACGACGGAAGATCGATATCAGTCTCATCATCTGCTGTGGTAAAATCGACTTGCAGGAATAATTACAGATGTGTTCAATAAGTGTAGGAAAGTTCTGAATTTATGAACTGGAATGTCGGGATTTCATTAAAGAGAAGAAAGGTAATATGAGATAATGCTGGAATCTAGGGACAATGAGTTTCAGAAGGTCTTTCATCATCAAACTGAAAGCAACGAAGAGAATTGTTTAATATCTATCAGTAGTGATAATGCAATCACAAAAGATTTTCATAGCTTTGTGTGGAAAGGCGAAATGAAAGGAAAATTAATTTTGAAACGATTTACTGGAATTCCTGTAAAAGATTGTAATTCCCTTACTCCTAAAGCTCATCTGCGAAAGCTTACCGAGTTTCGACGATGGCAGCGAAGTCTTCAGGTCATAGATTTAGTTAAAGCATCCCCTGAGGTGGATAGGCTGAGCGAGATAGGACTCAGGGCTAAACAAGCTCCATCTGCCCGAGTTTGGGATCAGAGTTGTTCTTCCCTTAAATTATCTGAAGGCTAACGAGCCCATCTTATTCGTGAAAACACTCTGTCTGGCCCTCCAATTAAGACCTGTTTGGCATGGGAGGTCCTACCGGAAGCGTTTACCACCGCAAGCATAGTTCGTAACCTTGTAAGGACAAGCAAGCATTTCCCCCGCAATAAGAAGGTATCCGTGACGAAGAAATTAACTATAGGTACCGATCAAAGGTAAATGTCTATTTATTCTTTATGGACATAAATTTGTCTATTTAACATACATTTTGTTAATTGTTTCAACTCTATCAATATGCATTTCATTCTATTTATATCGGTATTTATCACATCACTAACAGCACTCATTCTCAATCACTGTTGGACATGTGGACACATTATTTTCAACTCTTTAGGAACTTCGCGAACACATTTGGTACACCAGCACAAATTTGAAATGAACAACCATTATCATCAACCATCAATAATCTGACAAGATAACAACTGCATGTCCATCATTTATTCGTGAGTTTGTCTTCCTTCCTCCTTGTCACGAGGATCATTTTAACTACTTATCGACCATATTATGTTTCTCCTTTCTGCTGCTTTTTTTTGTGATTCAAATGGAAAATATGCTATTCATGAACAACAACCATTATCACCAGTGTACTACGGTATATGCCGCTCGCTGCTGTAACCGCCATCCGATTGACTGCTTCCATTAATTGGGCGACGTTGTCTTTCATTGAAAAAAAATATGAATTCTTTTAAATTAAATTCATTGATAGTAAGTTCCACTAACATATTATTTATAGCATGGAAATTAATCCAAAATTAGCTGATACTGCTAATAGGTTGACATATTACAGTGATAGATCGAAAATCAGCCAATATTATCTGATCTGAATGGATCCTAAAACTGCAACACATCCTTTCTACTTAGCTTCAGACTTCAGTAATATATATCATCAGCAGCAACTCAATGTTCAGAGCACGGACGAGGGGTATAATAAGTTCATCACTAGCTGTTGACATTGCATCGTATCATCTCTTTACAAGTGAAGTCCGATTATGGAGAACATAACAATAAGTGAGATCTTCTATTCATGCTCACAGATCTTCCAATCTTCTCTCTGTCATATATTGATTTCATCAAAATGTTTACAGGTAAATAAAAAATGTTTACAGGTAAATGTTTACAGGTAATTGCAGGTAATTTCCAGTTATACTAGTACATCAGAAGAAAATTGATAATTCACTTTCATATACTAATTTTAATTTAAATAAATATATAACTCATGTGATGTACTAGTATAACTGGATGAAATTAACTCGCAAATAAGTCTTTGATCCATCATGATAAGTATTTTCGTTCTGGAAGTAATTAGGAATTTGATGCAACTTTTGCTGAATAGCATATTAGTTGGCAGTGCAAATGTCAACGTTTCTTTGGTATAAATCTTTCTTTTCTGATACATTTTGAAGATTAGTCATTCTTTTGATATCTGAAAAGTTTACCACAACATTTCGACCTATTTTTGAGAGATTTAAATCAAAAATTAGGTATAGAAAAAGAAGATGAGAAGTGAAAATATATTAATCTTAGAAATTTGCATATATTTCATAACGTAGATACTTGAATCATAAATAATTCAGATAATAAATATTTCCCATATGTGACAGTAAAAGTGTTCCAATGCAAGAGTAAGAGAATGATTGTATTCTATCGATATGCGATTGCAATTTCAATATCATATGTATAATATATAGAAAACTTGGTGATTATAAATCAGTCAGATAATTTCAGTGATTGGAATATCGAAAGCAATTCCCAGTCAATCTATAAATGAATTTCTGAAAAACTTGAGCCTTTGAAATTAGACGCTCAGCATAAAAATTAATAATTTCTTTACATTTCCACCAATAGGCTAAGTATAAAAATAGGTTAAAGCCATTAAGATATAACATGTTGATTTGATGTAATGATAACCACAATGAACAGGTGTTAATTACAATCAATAAAAAGTCAATAAAAAGCTAATTTTCAATCGCTAAGTAAAAGAGGATAAATTACAGGTAAATCATTGGGAGAATTAGGTTTCATCATTTCGCAATGTTGCACATGTTGATTTAATATTTACTATATTTTTTCTTTGAGGAAATTTGATCCCTAAATATTTTATCATAAAGAATTGACATGTCAATTAAAAAGTATCCAATAATGGAGAAGCTTGCTGAGAACCATGTTTGCGTTACTATTAATCAAATTGTTTCACTCGATATTATTCTTAATTAGATAATTATTGATAATTAGATTGTTCGATCTTGATGATTCACGATCATTTCAACATTTTCACTTTATATTTGTTTATATGTTAACATTTTGTTTATTACCTGTCAGGATTCTTCCTTTTTCCTCATTCATACTTCTTTGTATTTGCATAATACTTGCTGCAATTTTCAAATGTCATATTTACTGGAATTATAAATAGCTGGTAATATATATGGAAATTAGATTAAAATCGGTGTAATTCAATAAAGCATTCAAAGGCAAGAAGCAGATATAAATTCTGAACGAAGTGTTGCAAAAAAAGGAATGAAATTTCAAATGTAACCTCAGAAATGGCAAAAGATTGATAATAATCGAATTGCATTTCTAATATTGGATGGTATGCATTACCAAATTTTAAATTATTTATAGATTTATTATGCGAAAACTATGAAATTTTACAATCTTTTGTCAAATAATGATTAAATACCTTTAAATGAATATTTAAATTCCAATGACCAAATTTGGTTGTGGAAGATTCAGTGTTATTTGTTTAATACTTTCAATTTCATTTTATTTTGAATATTTTATTAAATATTCGGTAATATCTGGATCAATATTAAATAAAAAGTGCAGGAACTTTTCCTGGAAGATAGTCATGGAAGTCTAATTTTTGGTTAATTTTTAATTGTCCAAGAGTAATATAATTCCTAAATTTTTGATATTTTTTCATGGATTTCAGAAAAAAAAAGTGAAAAAAAAGAAGCAGATAGTACGCTAAATTTATCAAATAAACATCTAAGAGTTAATTGAAACATACGGTATAATATCTTCAATTTTGATTAGCGATGAAACTCACAAAAAATTTGAAAGAAAATTTCTTTAGCCTGCGTATGTAAGCATTTCTCTTTTTTTTCGTGGAAAATTTAACTTCATTGTTGTTTAAGTTAATTTTAGCTTCATCTGCTAGAAATTATTTATTTTAAAATTATTTAAACAAATATATTTCAGGGTAACAATACAATAGCATATATTATATTAACTAATTGAGAATATTAAATACTTCAAAAATGAAATTGTCATGTTATTATTTACAACCAAGAAATAAAATTGGAAAAATAACAAAAATTTGTACAAAATATGCAATTCAGCGAAAAATGCAACCATTTTAAGGATGAGGGAAAACCAAATTATTCAAAAATTTCAAAATTTACGACCTATCAAAATTTCGGAAACACTTTCAAAATTTTACTGGAATGACAAAATTTTAATAGTTCAAGTCAAAAGGTCATTCTTTTTTTCCCAATATCTGTTTGTTTTAATAATAAGTGTATGTGATATGTTTCATTCCATCGCTATTATTGCTGGTATTAATTAACATAGTAAGCCTGATTAATATTTCAAGAAATAAATGGGAAAAAAAAAAGGTAATTTGAATAGACTCGCTTTGCTAATACAACTTCATAGAATTATCAATAATACTGCTAAATTTTCAAAATATTCTACAGAATTTATTAGCTTTTAAAAAATTCGTTTTTTAAAAAATCGAATATTTGGTGTCACCTTAACATAACTCAGTAAACTGTCAAACTTTTAAAAATTCAACTTATTGAAACAAACTTCTAAATATTCGGCTTGAAAAAAAAAAAATAAAACGAATTAATGTCATTATAATAACGATCAGAAAAAAAAAAAAAAATAAAACGAATTAATGTCATTATAATAACGATCAGAAATGTTTAACTACCATATCTTCTCATTATAAATTCGTTTTGTCTGACGATAATATCAAATAAATAAATTAGAATAAATTAGTGTTTCATCAATATATTTTCATTTAGTATTATTGAATTAATTCAGTATTTCATTAACAATTAATTTAATGAGAGGTTCCTTCATAAATACGAATATTCAATTTTTGATTTCACTCCATAATCTTGTTATATTTGATTGGATCATTTTAATGGACTCTTTTTTGTTTATTTTTCTTTTTTTTGGTTTTTGATTATTCAATTGTCGTGATCGTAAATGTTGTCGCCACCATTTCTGAATGATTAATGCGGCCAAATTTCGTAATTGATATGGAAATAATCCACCATTACGCAACAAATAGTTGACAATCTGGAAAAAGCAAGAATGAAAAAAGTATTTAATTATTTTATTCAAGTATATTTTACTCATTAACATTAGCATAATCGGTGAAGTTTAGGCTGGAGCTTATATCCTCTTTTCAAGAAAAAGCTGGAATATTTTATCATCCGATTATATCTAATTTAGAATCACAAATTTCTTTTGATCAATTTTTGATAATTCTTGCTGCTTAATTAGTTGTTGGTAATTTTTGATGATTCATGATTAAAATCATAAATTTCCTTGATTATCAAAAAGTTTCTTATCAAAAAAGAAATTTTCAAATTATTAATTGAAAAAAGATTTGCCTTACTGCATAGCTATCCGTCTTCTCCTCTTTTTTTTCCGTTGTTTGATCAGGTAAACGCAGATGAAGAAAGCGGAAGGAATTCAATTCCTCACTCCTTCTGATCCTTTCTATTTTCTATTTAATCAATATATCTATCAAAATTTCCTATTAACCATAATTGGTTTAAATGAATGAATTAGCTACTCTTCCTACTTTTTAAAATTTACCTATCATTAATGTTTAATTAAGTATTCTTTTGATCTTCTAAATCTTACCTGTTGATGTCCATTAGCTTGTGCACAACTTAACGGTGTACAATCATCAATGCGTGCAAGTGCATTTACAGCTGCTCCACATTTCAGTAAATATTTTACACAATCATATTTACCTCTTTCACAAGCTATATGAATTGGTGTAAATTGATCTAAATCTTCCTTATGAATGAGAAAATCCTGAAAAAAAAAAAAGAATTTTATTGTTGTTACCATTAATTCCTTTATATTATGAAGTAATTGTCATATTTCTTTTAATGTAAAATTAAAAAGAAAGACTGAGATTTTCTTTCATTTTTTAAAAAATAATTAATTTAAAATCGAAATATACAAGTACTAATATTCGGATTCAATTATAATGACTGATTTCATTGAATTTCAAAACTTTTTACAATAAATCTTTTGTAGCTGCCATCTCAAAATTCGATAATTAAATGTTAAAAACTAACAGCTTTCATGATAAGCACTTCGATGCATGCAATATAACCACCAAATGCAGCACAATGCAACGCAGTTCGTCCAAGTTTATCCGTATGCGTTATTTTGCAATTCAATTCTGTCACCATAACGCTTAATGTATGCGCTTGTCCTCCCAAACATGCGTAAAATATTGGAGTCCTAAAATTTATGCAAAATTTATAACATAAAATAAAATATGCTAAAATAGCTACAAATATTATAACAAATATTAACAAATATTATTTACAAGTTTATTATGAAAGAAAATATTTTCAAGTTTATGAAATGATAAGATATCATTGATGAAAAGGATGTGAGTAACGCAATAAAAGAAAAAAAGTATAAAAACATAATAAATATTAATTATTTTTCAAGAAATATTTTACCATTCCTATGTTATTTCACCAATGCATACTTACAAATACAATTGAAAATCCTTTTAGTTATTCAATTACTTTTAAATAAGTTTTCAAAACAATAAAATTAATTCAACTTTTTATCTTTTTTTTTTTTAAAACAATATTTTTTTCCCTCCTATAATCAACTAATTTAACTAACCTTCCTTGTTGATCGATATGTTCACAATTAGCACCAACCATTATTAATAAACGAGCTACGTTTGTAAAACCTTTAGCTGCAGCAAGATGAAGAGCTGTTGCACCAGCATCTTCCACTTCCTGATTTTCTTATTATTATTATTATTATTATTACTATCATTATCATTGCTATTATTATTATTATTATTATATTATTATTATTATTATTATTATTATTATTATTATTATTATTATTATTATTATTATTATTATTATTATTATTATTATTATTATTATTATTATTATTATTAATTATTATTACTCTATTATCCGTGAATTTTTGCCTTTCTAAAAAAATTTGGGATTTTTGAAATCTATCAAAAAATGGCATGTTTTTTAAATTTTTGCATAATAAATTTGTCATATATATTAATTTTGCAGACAGTTAACTTTTAATTGCAATCTATGTGCCAGAAAAAAATTTAAACATAAATGAATGGAAAATTACGAAAAGTTTAAAATTCGAAATTTTGATAAATTCAATTTTTGCAGATATACGGATAAGGTTCGAATATTAAATCCAATTTTCATATTTCTAATACCGTATATGGCATATTTAACTGGTGAAATGTTTGGATTATCATCCATTTTAGCGTATGTTATTTATGAAATTTTAACAGAAATTTTTGATAAATATACCAAATAAAATGATAAAAACATTTCGCAAAGCAGCAATTATATAATTTTTTATTTTAACAAAAATTATTGAATTTCAAATTTTTACATTAAATTTCCAAATGATGTCATCTTTTTTTCAACTTTTACAATTTTACAATTTCATAAATTAAACAAAAAAACAGAAAAATTTAAATATTAGTTTATAAAAGTCAAGAGTTGAAATTTGAAATATGAAAAAAAAATGAATATCTGCTGTAAAATTTTACAAATTTCAATTTTTTTTTATCGACAAATGCAAATTAATAGATTTATACATTTGAAAAAAAAAAATATAATTTAAACATTAATTTATAAATTTTGAAATAAAAATAAATATTATAAAAGTGGAAAATTATTTTAAACAATAGCCTAACAACTATTGTAAAAATTTTACAAATTTCATTTTCTTTAAAATTGCTATAAATTTTTTTCAACAAATGCAACTTTTAATTTTTAATTATTTATTTTTTAATTTCTTTTTTTTTAATTTTTTTTTTTTTTTTTTTTTTTTTTTTTAGTAATTGTTGCTTGTGGTATGGCAATGAAACAATATGTAAAAGGTAATATTACAACAACAGCTGCAACATCTGTTAAATATTTCACAAAAATGTTAGCACAAATTTGTGAAACGGTAATTTTCATGTTTCTTGGCTTATCAACAATTTCTAGCAAACATCATTGGGATTTACCGTTTATTGCATTAACAATCATCTTCTGTTTGATTTATCGTAGCATTGGTAAGATATTTTTTTTTTTTTTGTTTTTTTAAATTTTGATTTAATTTTTTTTTTTTTTTGAAAAAATTAATAATAATATTTTCATAAAATATTATTTATTCATAACATTGTTTGTTTGTGTTTTCTTTTTTTTTAGCTTTAAAATCATTAAATATTTAAATTTTAGTTTTACACTTTAAAA
>NW_018109079.1:0-8382 GCF_000183805.2 Loa loa | reverse complement strand
TATATATATATATATATATATATATATATATATATATATATATGTGTTTGTTTATTTGTTTTGGATATCAATTTTGGTGGCAGTTAAATTGAGGAGACAGGTTGTTTGTTTAAAACAGTAAAAGTCCAATTTTATAGTTTACTTTTCCACTTTAAAATTGATGATTAGGAAATCTTACTTCACTAGCATTCTCATTATCAGATGAATTAAAATTACTTCATTTTTATTTCTATTCCAAACTTATTGCTTCTTTACTGTTAAGTTACCCTACAAAAGCTATAATTCAATCTGTCCTTTCCCGTCCGGTCCGTATTCTTTCCTTTTTTGTTTTGTTTTTTTTTTCGAAATTCTCCATTTACAAATGTTAAATATGTTCTATGCGAACATATCAGATTTTCGTGATTTTTAATTAATTAATGACCCTTTTTTGCAGAATCGGTTATAAATTTTTCATAACAATTTAAAATTTTCTTCGTGACGAGATTGCTGCTTGTATTCAAATTTAGCCTAATTTTAATGTAATTAAGAAAAACATTTGTTCAAAAAATTGTTGGAAAAATATTTGTCCGAGCAGTTTTTTCAATCGATTTCGAAATTTATCAGCTGGTACAAAAACTTATTTCTCTGAAATTTAATTAATGAATAATTTTAGTGGTACAAACAAATAAAAAAGCTTTGATCCCTGATGTTATGCTATGAAAAAGATAAATAATAAAATTTTTGATCTTTGATATATGCTATGAAAAAGATATATAATAAAAAATTTTTAATCAATAACTGATCACATTCCATTGCTGATCTTTCTCAATTCTTTTGAAGAAGAAATACCATTTCATTTCAGTTACTTCATTTTCCAACCTTTCATTTCGCACAGAAATAAATTTTGAAAAACTGTCATTATATTTGCTATTTATTAGCCCTCTCCCATTCTTCGTACTAAGAATTTAATTCCAAAAATCATAATTCTCGTACTTCTTTCACGATTACTATTATAGGCATTTAAATTACGATTGCAATCATGATTATAAGAGAAGCTACTGTTATGGTACACTTATAATCATGATGACGGTTATTTAAGGTATAATTCGTTGTTTGCATGAGTCATCGAATATTTTGGGGTGAAATTTTTTACCAGCCTCATTATTTAAATTCTGCGAATTAGACATTATGGTAATGATTATCGCCAGATATATATTAACTGATCTTAGATCCAAAGATTTCATTCAGTCTAATTTAAGTTTCATTCGAAAAACAATTTCTCTATCTGACTTTTCTTAACAATCATTAGTGATAAAAAGGGAATCAAAAGATTATTTTCACAATACCTGTAGAAGCGAAAATTGAACTATCGTCAATTGACAGTAGAAAATTTTTAGGGCAACAATTTGGATAATAATCGGTAAATATGAAAGTGAACGAACAACTTATTAACTTGAAATGTTTAATTGAAATGAACGTTTGAATTAATTTGGAGACATAAAAGATGACAAAAATTATAGGAATCAAATGTTGATTAGGTTGTCTGAAAAGTTGAATAAATTATAGTCAAGAAATACATAGAGAATAAATAAAGTGGCATATGAGGTAGACACATAAGAGTTATTTGGACTCTCGGGAAGATATGGGAATATTAAATGATGGAAAGGCAAGTCACACATTAACTAATACTCATTGCTCATTTTTTACATCCTTTTTTTTTTGATATTAATGAAAGTAATTAATTTTCATACATATACTGAATTCGAAATACGCTTTTCATGTCAATTTTATTGGTTTAGTTATTTTTATAGTCGTTAATTTCCTCCTTTTATATTTTTTTCAAAATTTTAACAAGATGTGAAATTTTTTGACCATCGATTGTGCAAGGTTAGTTTACAATCAGTGCATGCAATAGAGATGCGCAAACAAAAGTTGCATTGTATTATCACAATCATGCAGTTCGCTTGATACAATCATACATAACCAGGATGGATGAAGATTAAATTTTCTGCGACGAAAAAAAGTGTCAATGTACGATAACATTTTGTCAAATGGATTTAAACTTAAATAATTGTTGATACGTTTACATTATCAAGTTCTACTACGATTATTTGAGAAAAATTAAGTTTGACTGAAATTGGCATTTCGCTGTAAATTCAGATTTTAAAGTTAAAAAATATTTTTAAAAAAATGAAATTTGAAACTAGCTGCTGAAATAAATGGTTGAAAGATTGCGAAATTGCAGTACAGAAAATAAGGAAATAAAGATTGGCAGTTGAAGAAATGAAAATTAGTAAAGAAAAAAAGAAAAAGAAATAAGTGACGAATGTTTATGACGGATAGTAGCAAATTATAGTAGTATTAGATTATGTTTAAGTGTAAATATGATTCGATTAGCATTTTCTGTTATCTTTTGAAATTAATAGAAGTACTCAAAATTAGATTTGAAATTTTCAGTGTTAATTGATCGATTAGAGTAAAAGCATATTGTGATATCATTTTATACAAATTTAACATCGGAGACTGCAATTGCATTATCATTTTGATGATTGTTTGAAATGCCTGTTGAAAATGAAACTGAATAAATCTAAAAAGTAATTGAAATGAATGGGAAAAGAAAATTCAAAATAAAGATTACAATTGTTGCACTTCGGTTAAGTTAATTAATGCTTCTTTTTAATTTACTTTAAAGGATGGAATGGCTTATACAAATGACTAAATGGTGAATGCAAAATGACAAATAAGTTATTATCACTTGTTAATTGTTACATCTTATTGATGAAGGATAAAATGATAAATAAATTAATGAAGAATTAATAAATATTGTTGTTATTTCCAAGTATTTGTGCATTCCATTTTATTGTTAAATGTTTGATTATGACGATTAGTGTCGTATTGTGGATGCAAATTTGCATATGTATGAAAAATAAACAGGGCATATTCCGATGTGAAAATGCTGGCGGATGTTGAGAACACTAACCAGCGACAGCAAAGACAGCTGACCAATGAAGCAGTAAATAATTACACAGCATTTCCATCTAACTTATGCTGCTGTCCACTTTTCATAGATATTATTGTTCCACACTTTCCAGACATTCCAACTCTAACATCATTTTATGACTTATAGCAAGTTTAAAGGCTAACTGCTAGCCTAAATAGGATCAATGAAATTGCTAATCTAACTATCGGTCGTCTTTTCAATGTACCCTTTATAATAACCTTACTCTTTCTTTCTTACTATTTCCTAGTTTGCTAATCTAAATATCTATTACTTTCTTACCTTTAATATATTTATTCATTAATTAGTTCCTATTAGTTTTAATTTAATTGTGGTAAATATAACGAACTGATCGATATGATGACTACAATTACGCAATGTATGAGTTGTAGGCACAATTTTAATCTATTTATTAGTCAAATTCATCTCATCTATTCTAAAGGGAAACATTAAATAACACGCTATATTGTCTCTTTATAAATGCTCATCTGCATATTGCGTAGGCTGATTTAGTTCATTTTATTTTGATTTTTTCTTTTTAAATAGCCTAAATTATTTTTATCTAGCACTGCTGCATATTATCGATGTGAGGTGTACCGACAATTTCCTTAATTGATTAATTTTTTCCTTCAATATTTTGATCTTATCAGATTATGATATTTTATCCTTCCAATGTAGCATTTCAAATTCCATTAAATGTATTGTCGCATTGTTAATAATTAAATTTACTTCTCTCTTGGATTTTTTATATAATTTCATATTATTCATAAAAAGCACCTTCATCTTTAATATATTTATCCACCTGAAACTTTCGACAGTATTTCGGTGGTCATTACAATCTTGGGTAATTAAAGTGATTCGGGAATAAATATCAAAAGGGAGATACCGAATATTCAGGTATATCGAACTACGCATTCATTCTGCAGCGGTATTTCTCGAATGAGAAAATTTTGATAAGTTTCAGTATATATGACTGAGCCTAACTGTCTCAATATTGTTCTACAGATCGAAAGTATCACACTTTTTTTTTCTTTGCATTCGGTTTTTAATCTTCCTTAGCTTTTCTGGTCTGTCGATTGATATCAAAAATTGTTATTATTACTATTATCACTATTATATTATAATGGTATCAATAATGGTAATTGTTATCATTATTATTCCTGTTATTTTTATCACTGGCATTTTTTTCGTATATAATTATTCTCTTTCAAAACTTCCTTAGTAAGTATTAATAGCAATGGTACTTGATAACCATTTTATTATATTTTATTTTTCATTTTTTCCGCATGTACCTCAATTTATGTAATTAAAATTGTTGAAATACACCTTTACCGTGTATATTCCACCCCTTTTACTTTCTATTTGACATCAGTTTTGCTGAATTTTTGCAGGAAATTTTGTCATAAAATGTCATACGCCAATTGTACATCGTTTTAAATGTTTGTGAATTTCCTTTTGTTAAAATTACAATTACTTTTTCTTAGGGAATCTTTTGAATTTTTTATATTAAATAAAAGTAAGAATTGTATTCAATCAAATTTTAAAAAAGAAAGAAAAAGAAAAAAAAGATTGGAATCGAAGTAGAGATTTTCTTATTTTATTTCATGCCAATCAAAACAAAAAAGCCAATTGAGCGAAGCCAAATTGTCTTTGGAACATTTTACCAAATATTTTCCACTTTATCGCATCCTTCCATATTTCATATGTACTGCCGAGTTTGCATGCTTAATGTCCCTGTCGTGATGCGTTATTGGAATGTCCCATAGTTGCATTCATGTAATTGGATATTTGAATAGAAGAAATAAAGTTTTAAAGGAGGAAATAACATCTCTTTTCTCCTCTTCCTATATCATTCTCCATTTCTGCTCTCTTTATCATTACAATTTTCCGTATACCTTATGAAATCATTTCATTCACAGTACTTTGTGAGTTTTGAACTTTTCATAATCTAAGAAAACACTTTTCTGTTATCTAGTGAATTTAAAAATTTTCATCAACTTTCATAAGTCCCTTTCCTGTAGCAGTAGATGTTGAAAAGTTTCGTTCTAGCAAATTTCAACTACATTTGCTTCAGCTTTTGGGATTTTAACGAGAATATTGTTTTGAATTAAACGGATTGATTTGGAATTTATTATATTTGTCGAAAGATTTTAAATTTTTTTTAAGAAATTTAAGAAGAATTTAACTTGTAAAGTTTGATGGACAAGTATTCCCTCTGCAAGACTGTTTTACCCTTCATTTTTGAACCATTTTCACAATAATTAACTTTAAAGCAAATAAACACTTTAACATATATAGTTCCTGAAACGAAGGAAAAAGGTTTTATTGGTTGCTTTCTGGGAAGTAGAAAGTAACGACACTAATTCTCAATATGCTTAAATGTGTCTCATTAATCATTTCAACAGAATGGTAATTGAGTGAAGGGGAACATTTATCAAATTTCGTCTTTTTTTCCGGTGCTTTCTTGAAAGTAATATTAAATATTGATTTTCGTCCTTGATATCTGCCCGTTATGTGACTAAGAAAGAGTAAATTGAATGATTTAAACAGATATCCTCGCATTTCCGGTTTCATGACCTCAGGTTATTTCGATGTCCTGTTTGACCATTTTTCATATTTCCGTTTATTTTAGTTACATCATTCACTCTATCTTCAAAGTTGCTATTTTTAAAAAGTTTTTGACTACATATGAAAGTTTAGAACAAATCTAAGCATGTTAAAAATTGCTGGAAGCGGTATTCAAACATGAATCATTCTTCATATTGAGCCTTTACTTAAATCCCTAACCATCTCTTATTACTACCAACTCAAATTTTTCTTACTTAGAATTTCATACTGAAATGAACTATGAGAAAACTAGAACAATAGGAATAAGACTTTCAATGAAATTACTATTTCAAGAATATTTAATTTCTCGGATAAATTTGTTTAATTCTACTAAAATATGCCACTTCACTCATTTTTCAAACATTTTTGAAATGTTTGAATGAAAGTAATATGAGAATGGGAAATGAAAATGGATGAAATGATAGCAAAGTGATATAAGAGTTATTGGAGAAGTTCAGATCATTTGTTTTGATACCTATACGGTTGATGTTGTTATCCGATCAGTGTTTCGTTTTTACTGTTTACTTATTACTGATAAGATAAAATTTCTTCGAAGAAAAAATAAAACATAAATAATAAGATGAATAAAATCAAATAGATCAGAAGAGAGCAGAAAAAAGCAAGCAAAGAGAAAAAGGAAGAAAAAAGTGAAAATTGGATAAACTTTAAATATTCTGTTTCATTTCATTTATTCAATGAAAAAAAATCGAAATTTCCACTTTGTTGTTTTTATCTTTGATCTTTTCTGATTAAATTTCAAAATTCCTTTATTTAAATGATTTAAATAAAGAGTATTAAATTTTGTTGTTTACAGCCAGTACTGCACTGTATTAGAATTCTGGTCATTTTTTTTCTTCCGCTCATCTGTCATTGTTGGGAAATTCTTTTGGTGTCACATTTGTTAAGGTTACAATTAATAATGATTACATCGTCAGCTGTTATAGCAGCCATTGAAAATGTTTCGCAATTGCATTTCAAAATTGGAACTGGGCTTTAGACTTTTTAACTTCATTAACTTTTTAACTTCGTTTTTAAACTTCATTACTTTTGAACATTTTATACATTTCACATGAATATTTTGCAAATTAACACCGTGCTCATTTGATATATGACATAATATTATATCGTTTTTTAACATTTTTCAAACTCTATTTGTTTGCTACATTTTTATTACTCCTCTGGCATTAATTCCTAAATACTTGTCACTATTTTCTGTACAAATATTGATTTGCATAACAATTAGTTGTCCTAATTAACCTTTGATCGATAATAATCAATCAAATTTAATCAAATATTGAATGAAATTGCATGCAATGATCATAATTGAAATTGATATTCACAGTAAACGATTACAATGATCAATAATGATTGAAATTATGATATTGATAGAATAGTAATAATAGTAACAACAAACTTCCTCCCTGTTCTCCTTTACCTCTTGAAGCATTATTTGAATGCCAATGCTTTATGCCCATGGGTGCACCCCCAAAAGGCTGGGCTATTTTACAGCAACAAGCACTTGGATAAATAACGAGATGAATGGTAGTTTATTTAAGCCGTACCCTTCAATAATAGCTTATTTTCAAAAACCTTTTCATGCCTCGCACCAAATAATCTATTATCATTCATTTCAATATTATTTTCCCAACTCTTATTTTTATTTGCAAATTTTTCTATTGACACTTTTCAAATAATCTCTTTTTTTTTTAAAAGAAAAATGCAATTTCCATTTCTGTTGCTTTGTTCATTTGTCATTTTTTGAATGAAATCAGCTATTTAAAAAAGTTAAATGTTGTTCTGAGAAGTTTGTTTATTGGTTTGCTTCTCGATTTGTTTATCTTCGCATGTTATATGTGACATGTCTCATCCATCTTATTAGCCAAGAATATTCGCATGTCTTTATTTTTTTATTCACTCATAAAATGTATGGGACAATTAAATATCATTACTATATTGAAAGTTTAATTGCTTTGATAACATCTAAATGTCTTGATAATTTCAATAAACTTGAAGCATTCCCATTTTTCCTTCATTTCAATACAACTTTTGGCCATTAGCACCAATCCAATATCGATAATGATGATGAGTGCTGCTATGTCTAACTTACTGGTTCCATTTTTCCTGCTCTCAAAGACATTGTCACTCTTCCGCCTTAGTGCTTTAATAATCGGAATAAGTTTGAAGAATTTCTGTGCTACTGCACTCTCACTTTTCCATTCAATTTAAAATTTCTAAATTTCTAACCTTCAATCTGCTAACTTATTTCATTTACTTATTCATTTCGAAACTTCCAGAACAAAACCTACGGTTTGGTATTTTGAACTTCACCATCGAATTATACAATATGATTGGTCTTATTTTTAAATTTGAAATGGATACCAAATGTAATACCAAAATACCAAATGTGCCATCACTAGAAAACCAGTGATGGCTTTCTCCATAAGCAGGAACGGGAAATATTCAAAGAAGTTATGTTCATTCATAAATCCTAAATAAATTGAATGCTAATGTTGTTTACCTAAATTTACATATTTTAACACTTTTTTGAATATGGTCTGAATCCGTACATCAAATATTATTATTGTTATTGTTAATATTATTATTATTATTATTATTATTATTATTATTATTATTATTATTATTATTATTATTATTATTATTATTATTATTATTATTATTATTATTATTATTATTATTATTATTATTATTATTATTATTATTATTATTATTATTATTATTATTATTATTATTATTATTATTATTTATTATTATTATTATTATTATTATTATTATTATTA
>NW_018109078.1:6462-8402 GCF_000183805.2 Loa loa | reverse complement strand
ACGTTTACATTCAGTTCATTCTTATTTAATCAATTTTAATTGAAGGAAAACAACATTTTGCAGTGATGAATACCAGCAAATCATGTTAATCAGTACCGACATTTGGCGGTATTACCAAATAAAGGAATTTATTTGATTTATTTGTTCTTAGCATTTAACACGCACTGTCCTACGCGTATAATCTTTTTGGTACGAAGCTTCAAAGAATTCTAGAGATGGAAAATTTAGAATTCTTATACTTCGGAGAAACCGTTGCTTTTCAACTCCTTAGTTATCACAATATTTCAATAATTCAAATACTGATTGATATCGAAATTAGCCATTTACTACTATATTCATTTATTTCCGGCTTCTCGTTTCAATCCATGAGTTATCGATTAGTGTAAGTATATAAACAGTGACGGATGTTGAAAAGTATAGGTACTATAAGCAGTGACGGATGTTGAAATTAGCCATGAGTTATTGACCAGTATAGTCTTTTTGGTACGATGTTTTAAGGAATTCTAGAAATGCAAATTTGGAATTATTATTCTTAGATGAACTGTTGCTTTTTAACTCCTTATTTATCACAACATTTCAATAATTCAAAGAGTGAATGATGCTGAAATTAGCCATGAGTTATTGATCAGTATAGGTACTATAAACAGTGACAGAACCGTAGATGACTCTGACGACGATAACTTGTGCCGCAGAGACTTTTGATATGTTTTTAACATTGATTCAAATCACCAACTATTTAATAGCTCATATGGAACAGAACGCCAAAGTTTTGCGTGATTTTTAAAATTTAATGTCTGCGCAATAATACAAAGGCATTTGGAGGACATGAAACAATTATCCATAGTAATAGCAGTAATAGGGAAGGTAGCCGAAATATGGGTAATAATAACCATATGGAGAAGAATATGGGAACCCTCTACCATACACTGATCCTAGTAATAAACCCGTTAAAATAGTCCCAAATAAATCTGGGCTAGGAGAAATTTGAGAAAGTTGGGCAGGTTAACTTTTACTCTGATCAATTTCACGATCAAAAACCATCTGTAGTGTGTTGCCATTGGAGATCATTCTCTCAAATTTAAGGTAAACTCTTACTGGGAATGTTGATGCTTAAATGACCACTAATGTTTAATATACTAATATAACATGCAACACTTTAAGATTTGGAACTAATAAGAGTTGCAAAACATATGTTGTTGCCTCCTCTCATGTTGTTCATGAAATTAGGAGGATTAAGAACCATCGCTCGTGCATCCGCTTCATTAACTGATAATAATGCACTGAAAATGAAAAAATACATTAACAGGTATGTGAACAGAATGAATGGTATGATAACAACAAGTACTTTAACATACATTATCGTTAAAGCAATCAAGTATTTGGTAATATCAAATGGCAGCATAATAAGCAATCCAATCCACTTTACAACCAATTTCTTAACTTATTTTACAACAAACAACAACAGATTCCTTTTCATTTGTTCTAATTAACTAATTTTCATAATTAATTCCTAGACCAGTTAGTTAACTAATGGCAGTTAGTTAGTTGGGATGTTAGAAAATAGTTTTATTCTTTTCGAAAAAATATTTATCAATTTTGTTGATAAAAGAAGCAAATGTATAATAAACAAGAAATGTATAAAATCATAAACAAAAATGTAGATTTTTTTTAAAATTAATATTAAAATCTATAAAATATAAGCAGATTATCGATTTCTCAATTATTTTATGACAGCAACTTTTATAATTATAAATGAAATAAAATAGAATTATAGTATTAAAAAATGATAAATGAACTAAACTGTTACATGGCTCATTTGAATAATTTTTTTGTTACTTCATTGCTATAAATTCATTTGAATTCCGGACTGAAATTTACTTTAAGGTAGTATATTTTAAGGTTGATAAAGCGAAAATATTACCACATGAATTCCTGCATTT
>NW_018109078.1:3176-6442 GCF_000183805.2 Loa loa | reverse complement strand
AAACATCAATCATCGATCCTTACTTTCCGAGTATGTCACAAATGCGAGTTACAAATGATTTATAAAGCCTTATCACTCATGATCGTCTATTTCACTTTTTTACCTCTTCTCTAATGAACTCTTTAAATCAAGAATAGCAATATTGGCAATGCTCATCCTCATCTGGAGGCTAAATGTCCTTTCCATTTAGCAACTAGTCTGATGAACATCGGTCATTTCTAATCTTGGCAGAAATAAGCCCTCCAGGTTTACTCATGAGCAAACTCATCTTCTGACATCTACAAATATTTCCTTCAACTGAGGAACGCAGCCAAGATGCAAGCTATATTGTAATGGTACCAATTATACACTACTGATTATATTGCAGGTATTTGGATTGCTTATTATGCTGTCACTCGTTATCACCAAATATTTGATTGCATTAGCGATAATGTAAGTTAAAGTGTTTGCTGTTATTGCATTATTCATTAAGTATACATAGCTGCTAATGTATTCTTTCACTTTCAGTGCAATACTATCAGTTACTGAAACGGATGCACAGGCACTGGCACTAAATCCTGCTACTTTAACTGGCAACATGCAAGTAAACGGCAACGTAAGTTTCATACTTCTTATTAGTTTCAAACATTAAACTTTCACATGCTACATTAACGTATTAGGCATTAGTGTTCATTTAAGCATCAACTTTTTCTTTTTTTAATTTAAGACTGTGGCCGCTAATGGCAACGCAATGCAGTTGGTCTTTCTTGTTGGAGATGATCAAAGAAGAAATCAAACTGAACAATCTCCTCAACCTCCTCAAGCTTCTTCTAGTTCAGATTTACTTGCAACTTTTTTACTAGCTTCATTACTAGGGTCAGCTTCTCCATATGGTTATTATTATCCATACTTCGGTTACTCTCCTTATTCCTACGGTTATCCTCCCTATTACTATTATTATTATGGATAATTTTTTCATTTTCTCCAAATGTCTTTGTATCATTATACAGACTTTAAATCTTAAAAATTATGCAAAGCCTTGCTTGGTGCTTTGTTTCATATCAAGTTATTAAATAGTTTGTGACCTGAATCAATGATAAAAATATGTCTAAGGTAGGGCACAATTTGCGGCATAAGTTATCGTCGTTAAAGTTATCCACTGCTTCGTCATAGTTTGTTGTACCTGTACTAACCAATAACACATGGATTGAAACAAGAAACCGAAAATAAATCAATGTTTGAATAATTGACTAATTTCGATGTCAATCACTCGTTGAATTATTGAAATATTGTGATAAATAAGAAATTTAACAGCAAGAATTTTCTCCAAATATAATAATTCTAAAGTCACATCTTCAAAGTTGTTTAAAACTTCTTACCAATAATGCTAAAGTGTAGGACTGCGCGTGTTAAAAACAGAACAAAAACTTTGGAACTATTTCCCCAGTATTTCCTGCTATTCATACTATTTCATTGCTAATTGCTAATTTCATTGCTATTCATTGTTAATGAACAGATTTTTTCAACAAATATGGTAAACCAAAAAAGACATAATGCTCTGTATAAGAGCAACATTACCAACAGAATCGTTAAGCCAAAACCTGTAGAAATATGTGAAAATTCCGAAACAACCTATTCAACTAAAGTATTCCCCGTTTTCCTTAACTCTTGACCTTTGCTCTTTCTGTCGGAAAAGCCAATCTGTTGAACTCGTTTCTTAGGGATATAGATTTACTCGGGATGTAATATCGTCCTTTGCACAATATTGGTAATTAACAACAAAAAAAGGTATTAAAATATATATATATATATATAATTATACGATAAACTGGTAAGCGGTGACAAATGAGTTATACAAAAGCAAGTAATATGATCAACCAACAAATTCCTTGTCGTTGCCTTCGATGTTTCTTCTCAGCTATTACTACTTTTGCGCACGAAATGTTCTTAAATTGCTATCTCAATAGGTCAAACATGAAACATTATAAATTAGTTTACATGGTGACTTCTTCCACACTCTTATTGCTAGACCTGAAGTGAAAAGTTTCAGCGAGTTGCAATTCTTCCATAATTGAATTTCTATAACCCAGCAATTCCCATAACCAAATTTCTGTGACCCAGCAATTCCCATAATCGAGTTTTTGCAACCCAGCAATTGCATATATACGACCGGCACCGAACCAACACTGTCTCGCAGTTATCGATGGAGGCACAACTTTATCTTTTGAATTGTTTCAATTTTTGAATTTGTAAATTTTTCTTCTACCGCTTGTCTTTTGTTTGCAATATGCTTTGCTCCAGTTGATTATTGTTGATATACGACCTTTGGCAGTTTTATTCATTACCCGCTTTCCTATTAGCCTTGTTTACATTACCTGCCTTTGTTTCCGCATGAAATCAATTCTGCTTATTGCAAATCAGTTTGCTCATCATTTATTGCAGTGACCTTTTAATGATTGAACTTTTAATAGTTAACTTTAATTTATTTCATTTACTGTGTGCTAACAAGTAAAAAATACAGGATACCTGGCGCAGAAAGTTCATATGCTGCAGAAATCGGATTACCATCGTTTAACAGTTCTAATAGCTGAATCGAATTCTCAGGTTTAATTTGCCTAATTGAACCTTAAATAAGATTATTCAATAGGATTTTTCCCGCTATTTGTGAGTTCCATGAAATGCGAATGAATTAGCATATTTTAAACTGCAATAAATAAGGTAAAAAGGATGATTGCAATAATTAATGGTGGGAGATTTCACAAAATTGTTTGCTATTTATCATTACCAATTATTTCATTATCTTTATAACATGCTATCAGTGATCTATTTTGTTATTGCTCAACAAAAGCAGTTCGAAATTGTTTGATTTCGTCATTATCCATTTGCTATGTGACACATTGCGCAATAAGTACAAAAAGGAATATATAGGAAATGTATAAGTAATGTTGCTGCTATATTAAAATACCGAAATCGTTTAACATCGTACAGTGCAAGAGCTAAATGCTCCCTTTCCTTCATCCTCCGTTAATTGATGGCGGCAAAACATAAATATGTTGTTTTATACAATTTGATTACAACATATGGATCATTTATAAATCACAGAATTTAGTAATAGACAAGGATAAAAGCGCTCATCCAACTTTTCCAAACAAAAGTTTCGTTTCCCAGAAAGATTAACTTGATTGGAATAAAAAGGAAAAACATGGAGATGTATTTTAAAAAAAAAAAAAAGAAAAAACTCACTCTACTGAACGATTTGTTATCGTTTTATAGCTTGCACACTCGCT
>NW_018109078.1:0-2599 GCF_000183805.2 Loa loa | reverse complement strand
AAGATGACCGCCTCTCACTTCTTGAGATATATAAGCTGGGTTCAAAAGCCGGGGAAACGTTTTTTTGGAGCTGCTCTCCTCTTCGAAGGTAATCGGTTTCTTCTTCTGTTTTATTCTTTGCTTCTACGGATATTGGCGGATTTTATCAATCCCTTATCACGATAAAGGTTAATATTCCTTACTGTTGCGTATTCACAAAACAAATCGACTTCCTCACAAACGTTTTCGCACTAAGCGCTTCATTTGGATAGATTTGATTGGAGTTTGATTATCCAACCACTGAGCTCGGCAAATAAATTATCCGGCAGTCTTTACTATTTCACGACACTTACGATACAGAATCGCTGCATTATATTTTCGTTCCATTGTTATGTGGTTATCACTTTTGTATTCTATATTTTTATCCTTATCTCTATTATTACTGAGTGGCGGCGATATTTGTTAGACAAATTGAAACAACAATAATGCTGAGAATGACGAAGAATTTCTTGCAGTTGGAAAATTTGTGATTGTGAACTGAAACAAAAATCATTCATATTATCATTTTCTTGTTTCAACTTTCCCATCGACTTTTCCAGTATGAGTTTATTTTAAATTTAAGACAGTAGCCTTCAATGGTGATGCAGTACAAATGGTCTTTATTGGTTATCGGCGAAGAAATCAAACTAAACAATCTCCTCAAGCTCCCCAAGCATTTCCTAACTCAGATTTACTTGGGACTCTTTTATTGGGTTCATTGCTAGGGTCAGCGTATGGCAGAGGATTCCCATATTATCCTTCGATGATGCTCATCAGTTCAAAATGCCTTTCTCTTCAATTAAAATTGATTTAATGAATGGTTCAATCAATAAAATTTATGACTTAAAACTGAAACGAAAATCATTTATATCATTTTCTTCTTTGTAACTAATTAAATAAGCGATCGAAAAATTAACCTTCTTAATTCGAACAAACAACAAACAATCATCAACATTTTGTTTTCTCCGATAATAATTTGGTCTGTTCATTGTTTGAGGTTCTGATATGATTATTCAGTTCATTGCGGTTTGGAATGATACTGTTACAATACTGCTTTCAGTTAGAACAAGCAAATGATGAAATATTTGATAGTAATGTTGTAAAAAAGGATCACAATGAATAGCTAACTTCTCATTTGTTTTTTCATTCAGACATTTGATAGAGAAATATTTTCATTTTTTTTTAAATTACTATTTGGTTAAAAAAATTTTTATTTAAATTTTCCTGAATCGAAATTTCAAAAAATTTTATTACTTTAGAAAATTTTATTACCTTAGTATTTGATAATGAAATTAGAAGATGGCATACGGAGTACAGTTAATTTAAACGAACAGTCAATAGTCGAGTTGAGCGAGACGAAGATGGCCCTGATTTGATCTTCAAACAAGATTTTCTTTAAGAATGCATTGAATCTCCTTCTTGGCGCCTTTATATTGCCCATAAGTGGGTTGGGCTTACGACAAGGGAATAACTTCAAATAAGGTCTTCACAAAGCTGATAATAATTTCCTGGTGCAAGAGAAAATTGTATAAAAGACTAGATTTCTTCTTTATATGAAGAGGAAATTGCTGGCAATCATCTTACTAGACGTACAGCTTTCTCATAGTTTGTATGGAAATTAGCTAGCGGATGTGGGTAATTTCAATATCAAAGGAAAGGACATTTTTACACGATTGAGTTTAGATAACAGACTCATTACTTTAGATATAGAAAATACATTATATATATTTTTTGTATAATGTGATGAATCTTTTATCACGGAAAAGTTTTTTACAACAAATTCTTTAGCTGTTTGGCCGTATTGCAATTTCCTTCGGTTTTTTCCGACAAGTGTAATTCATAATCCTCAGCTGAACTTACTTAAGAAGAAAAAACTTACTTTACGTCTCACTTAGAAAGAGATAATAGAAAATATTGTCATTACTACTTCTTCCTGTATTACAACTCAAGTAAGGTTGATTCTCTGAAATATTAGGAATACCGTTATTTATCTAGCTAATTAACAAATCTTTTCATCAAATAGGTAAAGCATAAAAGCATAATGCTCTGTACAACAGCAACATTACCAATAGAATCGTTACGCCAAAACCTGTAGAAATATGTGAAAATCCCGAAACAACCTATTCAGTCAGCTAAAGCATTTCCCGTTTTCCTTAACTCTTGATCTTTGCTCTTTCCTTTGAGAGTATGCTTTTCCTGATCAAACTCACTAACTAAAAATGTAATGATGACAGTAGGAAAAATGGTTAATGATAGGAAGAAAGGTAAGATAAACGATATGGAATAACAATGGTGAAGAGATATTACTTCAAATGACAATAATGATCTGTCGCTTAATATTTCACTTCTCATGTAATGTATAGCTTGTTACGATGACATTACTCCAAGATATTTCATTAATTTCCTTAGATGCATCAATATTTGCATATTTGTGGCGCACGTAAATTCATTACATGTAGCGCGCTTTTTTGAATCACAAATTGGAATCCTCTCGAGTTTTACTTAATTTCCTTGGTGTTGTGAAAGTTTGATTATCTGAGTTGAATAGTTTCAGCAATAATATATTTGATATTTATTTGTT
>NW_018109077.1:6839-8436 GCF_000183805.2 Loa loa | reverse complement strand
TCTCTCTCTTTTTTTAAAAATTGAAATGTATAAGAAAAGGAAAAAAAAATGAAACTTTAAATGAAATATTACAATATGAATCAAATTCATTCAATTAATTTATCCAATCCTTTAGAATATATATATAATATTATTGAACACAGTATATCATCTTATTTAATTTTCCGAAAAATACCTTCTCTCTCTCTCTCTTTCTCTCCCTCTCTCCCTCTCCATCTCTCTTTCTTTCCTAAAATTAAACGTGTAAAATAATTTGTAGGATTTAAAAATTTGTTTAAAGAAAAAAAAAAAAAAAAAGAAAATGAGAAGATATTGGTTATTTTAATATTATTATTCGATAAAAGTTGGGAAAAGAATTGGTTGCTTCAATCAATTTAAATCAAACAAAATTAAATTCATAAAATGATATTAAATAAATATATAAAATCGAACAAGTAATTATGGTAATAGAATTTTTATTATTTACACATCAATTTCATTCTATTGCAAAAAAAAAAAAGAAAAAATTTTATCCAAAATGATTTCTTTAGTGGATGATTGCTTTTTGCATTTTTAAACAACCAACAATCAATTCATTTAACTAACTTCTTTAATTTTTATTATTTTTCCTTTCCTTCTTTTCCATTCCAATTGATAAAAATAAATTAATGAATAGTAAAAATAAAAAAAAAAGAAAATTAAAATTTGAAGTTTTAATTAGGTTAAATGTAAATTTGCAAAAAGATAAAACAAAAAGTTAAGGTTAGGTTAAAATTGAAGTTTCAATTAAATTAAATGTAAATTTACAAACGATGAAATAAAAGTTTAATTAAAATTAAGATTTTAATTAAGCTAGATGTAAATTTGCAACGATGAAATATAGCTTGAGGTTAAATTAGAGTTAAAGATTTAATTAAGTTAAATGTAAATTTGTAAAGATAAAATAAAATACTTTTAATTAAGTTCAATATAAGTTTGCAAAGATAAAACAAAAGGTTAAGTTAAAATTATGAAGTTTTAATTAAGTTGAATGTAAATTTTGCACGATAAAATAAAGGGTTAATTTAAAATTAGCTCAGAATTAAATTGACATTTTAATTTTTTTTTAAAATTTGTTTTTAGTTTTCTCTATAAATAATTCCAATTCCGATATATTATTTGCATATTCATTTATAAACTTCTACAGTACATTCGATATGAAGAATTGGGGGGAAAAAAAGGGGAAAAATATTTAATATTTAAATTTTACTAAAAAAAACAAATTCTTTTTTCTTTTAAAAAATTAATATTTCTAAAAGCAATTAGAAATTGCTCTATGAAATTTTTTTTTCGTTGCAATTTTGAAAATTGCATTGAATTGGTTGAAAGATTATACGAAGAATTGATTAATTGTCATCAATTTTTGCTTGTGTTATATTTATGATGAGTTAAAAAGAATTACTTCAATTTTTTTTTTAAATTTAAATCTGTCCAATTTTTTTTCTTTCCATTGATTTACCCTAAAGTTATTTTATTTTCGTTTTATTAATTTACCTTAAAGTTATTTTATTTTCGTTTCATTGATTTACCTTAACGTTATTTTCGTTTCATTAATTTACCTTAAAGTTATTTTATTTTC
>NW_018109077.1:2752-5883 GCF_000183805.2 Loa loa | reverse complement strand
AGTTTCCTTCCCTTCCTTTTCTCATTTTTTTTTTTTTTTTCTTTTTACTTCTCTTATCAATTTCATATTTGTGGATATATTTCCATTCCATTTTTGTAAATGTTTGCTAACATCTTATTGAATGTTAAGAATGTTAAGTTTGTTTATTTCCTCAATTTTTTTTTCTTTTGCATTGATAACAATCCCATCCATTTTGATTATTTCATTTCTATTATCAATTCTTATTATTATTGTTATTATTCGTAGTGAATTTATTGTTTTCTTTTGCACTGACAACAAATTCATCCATTTCAATTATTCCATTTCTATTATCAATTCCTATTATTATTCGTATTGAATTTATTGCTTTTTCTTGCATTGACAACAAATCTATCCATTCCAATTATTTCATTTCTATTGTAAATTCCTATTATTATTCCTATTGAATTTACTGTTTTTTTTTGTACTGATAACAAATTCATCCATTTCAATTATTTCATTTCCACTACCAATTCCTATTATTATTCTTGTTGAATTTGTTGTTTTTTTTTACCCTCACAAAAAATCCATCTTCGATTATTTCGATTATTTCTTCTCCACTATCAATTCCTATTATTGTTCTTGTTGAACATATTGTTTTTTTTTTCACTGATAACAAACTCATCCATTTCAATTATTTCATTTCTATTGTCAATTCCTATTATTATTCCTATTGGATTTACTGTTTTTTTTTCACTGATAACAAATTCATCCATTTTAATTATTTCATTTCTATTTTCATTCTCACTTTTATACCAAACAAAAATTTCTAAAGTTTGATGAATTTCTTTCTTCTTTTTTTTTTTTTTTTTTCCCATCAAGCACTATCAATCATTTTTGCTTCCATGTTAGCTTGCATTACATTTGAGCATTTCATTATCTGTAATATGCTCATGGTATGTTCACCTTCGTTCACTTCATCCTTGTCAACAATATCATTTTATTGACATAAAAATTTCCTTCCCTAACTTCCTTTCTACTCTTCTTTTTTTTTTTTTTATCAATTTTTACTTGAAAAATTTTTTCTATTTTTTATTTATTTATTTTTTTTTTTTTGAAAGATTTTCAGATATTATCCAAAAGATTTCGATTTGATTTATTTGCTTTTGGAATTCCTTCGAAATGCATTAAAATGAAAGTTATTTTTTTTTTTTACGTCACATTTGAATTGAAAGTAAAATGAAACGTTTTATCATTTTTATAAATTTATTTTTTTTTTTCACGTGTATAAACATGAAACGATCAAAAAGGTATGATATTTGTTTTTAGTAATCTTTGTACTTTGTAATAAATTTCTTCTAACAAATAAAGAATAGAATTATTAACAATTGTTTGTAATTGTGATTATAATTATAATAATTACAGTGATAATATTTTTTATGATAATGATTACGATAATGATGATAATAATAAGGATAAAAGCGATGATGGTGACAATGATGCTAATGAAAGAATAGAATTATTTGTCAACCAATGGTTACAAAATTATTATTTTCACTACTGTTCATTATCATTATTATCTATCAATGACGAAACATTACACTATTCCTTACATTCTCATATATCATTATCATAAATGAAGATTAGCCATAAACAATGCTTTCTTGTTATCATCATCATCATCAACATCATCATCACATCATCATGATCATCGCTATCACTGAAAATATTATTAACTGTAAATCATTATCATCATAATCATAATCATAACCATTAAAAGCGTTATTGCTACAATCATTGTCTTCATAATCGTAGTCATTATCATTGAAAGCGTTATTGCCATATTCATTATCATCATAATCATAATTGCCATTATTGAAAATACTATTGCTATAATCAATTATCATTATAACCATAATCATAATCATAATCATTTCCTCATAACAAGTATCCTATTTTCTTGGACCAAAATTTGATAAAAACTATCCATTCAAATTATATGATTCATTTAACATTTTCAATTTATATGTTTGAAAATAAAATGTTTTCACGAATTTCAAAAATATTTCAATATTTTACGAATTTCAAAAATCTCTCAATATTTCAAAAAAATTTCAATCATCAAAAGTATTCGTTTCATGTATGTGAGATTTGCAAATCATTTGAAAGTTAGACAGTATTTCTTGTAGTACAATGATAACTTTACTGATAAATTCTGTTGAAATTTGGAAGTAAATTAAACGGGGAAATGTAGTTTTCAATGATAACTTTAGTGATAAATTCTGTTGAAATTTGGGAGTAAGTTGAAATGGAGATATGTGACCTTAAATGATAATTTTACTGATAAATTCTGTTGAAATTTGGGAGTAAGTTGAAATGGGGATATGTGATTTTAAATGATAACTTTATTGATAAATTCAGTTGAAATGATGAAATGTAATTTCCTTGAAAATATAATATATCGGATCATATAAATGTAATACTATTGACCCCATTATGACCTTTTTGTTGCTTATTTGCCATAATAACAAACGGTAATCTTATTTTATGATATAAGCATTGAATAAATTATTTAATTATTGATATTGATAAAAATTAATTCATTCAATTATTTTCTATTTTTCTCCCTTTCTTTCTTCCTTTTTTTTTTTACTTTTTTTGGGTTTCGTTTTTTTTTTCTTTTCTTCATTTTCCGTCTTTCTGGTGGAATATTGATGAAATGAGAAAACGGGAGAAAAAAAAAGATTCATTTACATGAATGAATTATCGATTATACGGTATAAGATATTTGATTTGATTCAAAATAGCAAATAATTTCATGAGTAAAATTTCAAACTTTTTCAAAAAAAAAACAATCATATCTACTTTTCACATTTCTTAATTTCAAACACTAATCTCATTACATCATCTTTTACATTCTTTACTAATAATTCGAATTTATTTTCCCACATATTATATTCTTTACTAATAATTCGAATTTATTTTACCACATATTATATCCTTTACTAATAATTCGAATTTACTTTTCCACATATTATATTCTTTACTAATAATTCGAATTTACTTTTCCACATATTATATTCTTTACTAATAATTCGAATTTACTTTTCCACATATATTCTTTACTAATAATTCGAATTTACTTTTCCACATATATTCTTTACTAATAATTC
>NW_018109077.1:0-1022 GCF_000183805.2 Loa loa | reverse complement strand
AAAAAAAAAATGAAACAATTTCTTTTTTTTTTCTTCTAGCGTGGATCGAATGATTTGTTCATGTCGTTATCCGGAAATACAAGTGGTTGTGGAAGTTTGTTAGCGTCAACTTTACGTGACGTTACATTAAATAATCAAGCTAAGAAGGTATGTTCATTTTAAACATATAATTTTGCTTTTTGTTTTTTTTTTTTAGAATTTTGATTGCAATAAAAAATGTAATTCTGGTAAAATTTTTCATTTCAGTAGAAATATAATTTTAATCTTTTTTTTGAAATTTAATTTTGATAAAAATATAATTTTAATTTCGATAAAAACAATTTTAATTTCCATAAAAATAAAGTTTAAATTTCGATAAAAATATGATTTTGATTTCTGTAAAAATATAATTTAAATTTCGATAAAAACATAATTTTGATTTCTGATAAAAATATAATTTTATCTTCTTTTCTTTTTAAATTTTAATATTGATAAAAAGACATTTTTGATATAATTGTGACATCGATAAAAATATAATTTTAAGTTTTCTTATTATTTACGAATTTTTTTTTTCAAATTGCTAATAATAAGAATTAAAATTATAATTATCAAATTAAAATTACTATAAAAAAAGAAACGATTTTTTTTTTCCATGATATTAACAAAAAAGAAAAAGCGTTTTTTTTTTTATTTCTTTTTTTGATATTTGTTAATTAATTTATTAAAATGAAATAATTTTGAAAGGAAAGTGAAGAAAAAAAAGAAAGGAAAAAGGAACAATTTTAGGCTAAATTAGATCATTCAGTGAATAATTTATTAACAACAGCTACTGGAATGGTATTATCATCAACAACACAACAGCAACTTCTATCTGCAGTTGCATTTGCAAATGGTGCACAATTTTTGCAAAATTCTGCACTTCTTAATCAACCATTCACTAATACCACAACAACAACAACTATTAATAGTATTACTTTAATATTATTTTTATAATTAAATTAAAAAAAAATAAGCGGAATTTATTTATTATCACTTTTCATTTG
>NW_018109076.1:7453-8452 GCF_000183805.2 Loa loa | reverse complement strand
ATTTCTCTTCTTTTGCTATTCTCTTATTTTCTGATCTCTAGAACTGGACTAGTTGTATAGTTTAATTTTTTTTTTGGACTATTATGAAATAGTGAAAGCTACTGGAAATAGTGAAAGCTTGAATGTTTCGATGATACAGAGAATGCAAGGATTTGCATAAATTGAAGCTGGTGAATTATTTGTATTATGTGAGATTTGCATGAATTAAAATTGACAGATTATTTTTATTAAATGTCATTGCTTAAAGGAATATTTAATTCGTACGGTGCTGAATAACTTTATTTGCATTTTGTAGCATTATTATAAAAATTTTCAGTTTTTCATTTTCATGGTGCTTCAATTGTTAATGCAAACATATTTGGACATATTGGCAAATTCTTTATGAGGGACAAATTGTTTTTGACAGTTCCATCATTTATTGCCAATATAATATGAAAAGCTATTTCTTAGGTTATTTGATTAGCATACATGATATAATATTACAGCAAAATAGATGATTACGATAAAGAATTTGAACCATTTCTGATCAATGCTTGTAAATAGTGAAAACTTGAAAGCTTCGATGAACAGAATTTCAAAATTACAGGCGGCATCCTATTTATTCGAAAATAATGATGAAACAATTTTTAACAAAATAATTTTTCTAATAAAGAGTGCTTGATCAGTATGAGCTAACAAAAGCGCTAATCCTTGTAACAGCAAAATCAATCCTTGAAGGATGTAGATAAAAACCATACGGATAACAATCGAACATTCTTTTCTTCTTTCATTCACTAAATTAGTGGTTTGGGAAATTTATGTGGTAGTGACTTTTTTTTTTGGTTGCTTTGGCGCTTAAATTTTGTTTAGAATCCCTCCATGGCCAACAGATATGATAACGACCATCCTTTTTCGTGAGTGTACTTTGAATGCGTTTTAGAGTTTCTTCATCATCATTATCATTTGGAGACTCTTGAATTCCTACTGATTCTAATCTCCAAAATTTTCNGGTTCTGAATT
>NW_018109076.1:2531-6639 GCF_000183805.2 Loa loa | reverse complement strand
GGATTGTTGGTAATAAATGTTACTGGTTAAAGGGATATTTAACGGTCCGTACGGCAAGAGAAAATGTAAATCATGTTGTAATGAATTGGATATCATGTGTCACTGATTATAATTAAATAATAACAAGAGTGCTAAAATAGTTGTCAAGTAAAGTTCGCGAATGTTACATTATAGAACTGATACTATTGAAATTTCGACCAGTAGATATGTACACATATATCCCTTTGCACATCTTGATTAAAGATGAATGGAAAAATTCTCAAATAATAAAAATTAATGTACCTTGAAGGATGCATCATGAATGATTTAAACTGTTGAAGATAGTGCTAAAGTTCAAAAAAGGGAAAGAAAAACGAATTCAGAAAAAAAAGTGTGACGGAAGTAGACGGATATATTCGGTTTCAAAACCGATGGAATTTCTTTTCACATTGTTCCTGATCATTTCATAAATCGGTATTAACATGATTTCTGTTATTCTTTTCTTTAAACAATCTGTGAGACAACTTATGAATTATGTGAAATGTTACTAAATGAATAATGATATTAGTAAATTTTGATCTCAGTGCTGCATTCCGGAATATAGGATTGATGGTTTTATTTAACCCACTTGTCGAAAAGGACTTCTTGTTGAACTGATGAGTTGATCAATTTGGGTGTCAAAATATTTATTTTTTAAATTTTATGTAACAAATCATTTACTTGAGAAATTTACGAATTTCAATTAAAAACACTCATAATATTTTTTTTCGGCTTCACCGACAGAAGCCGGTAGGTATGTTTGGGATATTTGAAAGAGCATGATCCACATCGTGTTTACAACCTACTGTCAATATCATTATCTAATTGATTGGGCGGAATGGCTGATGCAGCTCTAACCGACAACAATCCAGAATGACAAACTAATTCATTGATAACGGATTCACTAATGGCATCAGATTTGTATAAGCAAGATTTAAAGGCAGTTCTTTATCATTATAGCAGACAAATTACTTTATCAAAACATTTAATAAAATTGGTTAAAAATTTTGCCAATAAATGCAAGCATTCGTCGAATGTACCCAAAGTTCTAATGGAAAATTTTTTTTATATATTCTTTTTATATAAAACCCTTAGATAATTCTCGCAAGGTGAAAAATAAAGTTGAATTTTAAGACCAAAATTCATTGATGGCAAAATATTTTGAAGTCGTCGAGGGAGTTGCCATCGTCGGGGATGCTAACATTAGAAGATATTACCATCGAAGTTGTCGATGTCGATATCTTCGATATTAACAACAACATCGTCGGGGATGTTAAGATAGTCGAAGATGTCACCATCGAGATCGTCCAAGATGTTAAATTTTTCTGAGGGATACTCATCATTCGAGCGATCTTGTTGACTTGCTGAACTTTGACCGGCAGTGTGATGATTTCGTGTGTCTGCCAAAATATGTTCCAACTGTGGATTTTCTTCCCTTGGGTCTAGAATGAACTTTGCTTAGATATCACTTCATTGTTCATTCATTTCAGGTAGACAAATAAATGCTAAAAACTCTGCTGAATTTGCAAAACTGAGAAGCTCTGCAGGACATTTCAGTGATTTCTTATTACTGAGGAAAAGAACACAATAGAAAATTCGTTCCATTATTATGATGACGTTATTGTTATCATTGTCAATGTCAGAAAAACTCCGAAAATCCTAATGGAAATTTTCTGTCGGATTACCGAAATTTAAAGCTAGTATCGGAAAAAACTGAAGGAACTGTAATACGTCCAAATAGCTAAAGAATTTGTTGTATAAATTGGCAAATAATTTCTCCTTTGTTTACTCCGTTCATTGTCATATCAGTAATTGCCAAACACCCGCTGCGATAAACGACAAGCAGCTATCTACTGAGGTTAGAAGAATACTGCAGTGAGTATTGAATTTTGATTTTGAATTTTGAATTGCCACTTTACTATCGCAAATGTTTTCATGTGAACAAGCACGTTGAAACTTCTTTTGCTAAACATAAACTGCGCGAAACTAACCTCTAACTCCGTGGCATCGTTGGTTATATTCTTGCAGTTTATGCTTAGAAGGAAAGGAATCGCTAGAATTTTCACGTTGAGCTTTAGATTGATGTATTTCGTAATGATCTCGAAGTCCCTCTTGGGTAAAGAATTTCATTCTACATTCGCGCCAAGTGCACGTATATTTTCTGTGCGTTTCACGATGTTCTAGATATTCCTTCAGCGTCTGCATAGTCGCATTACAAAAACGACATTTATACTTTTGCCCAACTGAAAAACTGTTATGACATTCGTGTTTACAAATACCATTTTATATGCCAATTAATAAATACAATTTGAAATATGACTGTTATCAGCATCATTCATTGAACCTATTAAAGCATATTTCGACTTACTTAAATACGAGATGTTGTTCATTTCTTTCATATCGCATGTTTTTTTTAAAACAAAAGGCTCATTCTTATTGTTGCCTCTAATGGAAGAATGTCGGATAAGGGATAACTCTGAATTTTTCGCTGCAACGAGATCAGCTTCCGATTTGGGATTCTTTGTAGTTTATATCTTCAACTTCGTGTAACTAAGTGAAGGGTAAACTTGAAGGGATTTAAACGATTCGTCATTCTATAATTCTTTACTACTTGTTCCCGGTAATTATCCATTAGTGTTTTCCCCGTATCTGAGACAATTAGTGCTAAATCCATGTTGCCACGGATGTTAAAGTTTTCTGAGAATATTCACTGCCCGAGTCTTCTTATTGACTTAATGATGAGCATAGAATGAATATTTCTTACCTGGAATATTTTGAACTGAAGCGATACATAGCAGAAGATTGAACCAAATAATGTATGCCATCGATATAGTGAAGAACAACGCGTAGTACAGAATTTTTGAAATGGCAAAAATGCTCGTATGGAAGCTTTTTATTTCAGATTGGTTGGAATTAAACGACCAAAGGTTCAAACAGTTTTCAATTCGTGCGATTCAAATTATTTTTTATATTTCTCTCCTTTGAATTCTCATTTTCCGATCTCTGAACTAGCAGTTGATCAATACGCCTTCGCACTACTAGAAATAGTGAGAGATTGAAAGTTTCAATGACATGGATAATATAATATTTGCATAAATTGAAACTGGCGGATTATTTGTATTCCTGGTTATAAGAATATTTAATCCGTACGGTATTGAATAACTCTGTCTGCATTTTGTGGCATTGTTATGGAAATATTTGGTTTTTCGTTTTTGTGCGGTTAGTCAATTGTTGATGCAGACATACTGGATGCAAACATATAGTGCAATGCAAACACGAAATAATCTCGCACATATAGTAGGACTTAACCATATTGTAATAATTATTGCTTTTATTAATTCAATTATCGTTTAAGCTACCTGCATTCCAGAAGACCCATAAAATCGTGAATTACACGTGCATTCAGAATCTCGTTCAAACTATATTCCTTTTGAAATTGTGAATTTCTGTGAAAAAAGGAGGAAAAAGAAAAAAAGCAGCGATAGATTTCGTAAGTAACTGATGAAGATGGCTTTTAATAATAAATTATATTATGGCAATAAAGTAAGTGATTTGATTTGATAGCCTTCATAGAGACTAATTGTATTAATTAATAATGGCATTTAGTAAATTTTGATCTCAATGCTGCATTCCGGAATATAGGACTGGTGATTTATCCAACCCATTTGTCGGAAAAGGGTCCTTTTTGAACTGATGAGTTGATCAATTTCAAACAGTTTTCAATTCGTGCGATTCAAATTATTTTTTTATATTTCTCTCCTTTGAATTCTCATTTTCCGATCATTGAACTGGCGGTTGATGAATGTGCTTTGGGATTACTAGAAATATTGATAGCTTGAAAGTTTCCATGACAGAGGAAATGTAAGGATTTGCATAAATTAAAACTGGCGATTGTTGGTAATAAATGTTACTGGTTAAAGGAATATTTAATCCGTACGGTTTTGAATGACTCTATCTGCATTTTGTGACAGTCTTATGGAAATTTTCGGTTTTAATCCGTACGGTATTGAATGTGTTTGCATTATATGTTTGCATTATATGGCATTGCTATGGAAATATTCACTTGCAAAAAAGATGCTTGCAAGAGAAG
>NW_018109076.1:0-1942 GCF_000183805.2 Loa loa | reverse complement strand
TTCCTTTACTCTAAGCTGAAATATTAATAAGTATAAGTCAACACTTTTAAAAAACATTTCACTCATTCCTGATTCTTCGCCATTTCTGAGTTTTTCTTTTCTTTTTTTGGCTCGTTACAACGTTCGACAACATGTGAGAATTTCTATTTACTACTTAAAAAAACGATAAAGGAATGTAAGTAAACTTACGGATTATTGACAGAATGTTTGTGATTCTTTTGAGTTCTTTTAGCAAAATGTTCTCTTTTGGTTCCGAAAAAAAAGATAAACAAATGGACAGTACTATCGATAATTCATAAACTATTTAATGCAAAAGGAAAATAGGTCAAACCAAATGAGAGATTTATTATACTAAGGCTTTCCATCAAATTTCCACTGCTTTTTTTTAACAAATTTTTGATTTTCCTTTTTTCAGATTTTTTGTTCGAAAAAAAATAGAAGAAGAAAGATGCTTAATAAAATTCAGAAATATATAATAGTTTCTAAAATTGTGCGAATAAAAAATAAAAATGACTGAAAAGAAATAAATTTCCCGGAAATTTACTAGTCCTGAAGGGTTGTGCGGAATGATATAAACTGGTTTATCTAGTGTGTAAAGATTTTAGCCATGTAATTAATGATTGTTTACATTTAATCATAAAATTAAGAACAAATTTACAAGTGAAAGAAAAAATGACAAATAAACGGATTAAAAAATTGATCTGGACGATGTTTTATTTAATAAAATAGATCATTTAAAAATAAATGGATTTACAAGTAAAAACATGTAAGAATTGATTTTCAATAATTATCAATTAATTAACCTTAAAGAATGATCATAGAGGATTTTCTTAACAAGCCTAATTCAACATATATAATTATAAAGATATACTTTGCATTAATTATTGAAATTAGTCAATTTTTGTGATAAAACGGTAGCATTTCATTATTAATTTAAATCTCCTTTAACCTCCTTCAATATACAATTTTGAGAGATAAATAGCTGTTGAACCACTTGCGCATGTATTATTCAGCTACAATACTTTAAATGCATTGTTTTTTACCTGCTAGCAAGAAGAAATTAACTTTCATAGAGACTAATTATATTAATTAATAATGATATTAGTAAATTTTGATCTCAGTGCTGCATTCCGGAATATAGGAACGATGGTTTATCCAACCCACTTGCCGACAATGACTCCTTTTTGAACTGATGAGTGTATCAGTTTAGGTATCAAAATATCAATTTTTTAAATTTTGTGTAACAAATCATTTACTTGAGAAATATACGAATTCTGATTAAGACCACTCATAACACTTTTTTTTCGATTTTGCCGACAGAAAATGTTTGGGATATTTTAAAAAGTATGATCCACATTGTGTTTAGTGTGGTACAAACCTATTATCAAATCTAATTAATTATTATATAATTATTCGGGCAAAATGGCTGATATAGCTCTAACCGACAACAATCCAGAATGACAAATTAATTCCTTGATAACGGATTCACTAATGACATCAGATTTGTATAAGCAAGATTTAAAGGCAATGCTTCATCATTATAACAGACAAATTACTTCATCAAAACATTTATCAAAACTGGTTAACGATATTTTTGATATTTCTGAAATTTTGCCAAGAAGTGAAAGCATTCGTCGAATGTACCCAAAGCTCCATTAGAAAATTTTTTTTATATATTCTTTTTATATAAAGTCCTTAGATAATTCTTACAAGGCAAGAAAAAGCTAATTCTCATGACCAAGCTTTTTTTTCTTTTTTTTTACTATAAAATTTATGTACGGAGAGAAGAGATAAATAATTTTGATATACTGCAAGCAGACAATTTTCATTGTTGGCAAAATATTTTGAAATCGTCGAGGAAGTTGCCATCGTCGGCGATGCTAACATTCGAAGATATTACCATTAGAGTTGTCGATGTTAATATCTCCGATATTAACAACAA
>NW_018109075.1:6749-8464 GCF_000183805.2 Loa loa | reverse complement strand
TTTTGTTGAATATCTATTGTGTATGCTTTCACTGAAAAATGTTAAATGTAGATTAAATTCCGTATCATAAGTTATCTTGGCCTGAAAATTTCCTGCCATACCTTTATAAAATCCTGTGCACAACAAATAGTACCTTTGTCGCTATAATCGTGTCCATACTCATCACGCATTTCATTAGATGCTCGGTACCACACCGTATCAGTTGATTCCCTCATTTTCTGGATATTATAAATCTCGGTTTTAAAGCAACCCGGCATAATCTCTATCACATTCACCCCATATGGTTGTAGTTCATGCCTTCAATTCATTTTCTAAACATTTGCAAACTTCATCTGGAGATTTTAAGATCCAGTTGAATTTGAAATGATGCAAAAAATTAGTAATTTGTTACCTAATAACCATACTGTATGCCTGAATGGCAAACTTTGAGCATGTATAAGGACCATGGTTCGCTAACGGAAACAATGTGATGGCACTGCTACATATCACTATTCGACCTCTGAGATTTGTTTTTCAGAAGAAAGGCGCGAATGAAACGAAATTTAGGATAATTAATAATACATGGTAATGTGAAACTCAGTTTTGGTAGCAAATATAAAAGGAAGAATGAACGGAAACAGATTCATATCACAATTATGGCCTATCTTTTAAGATAAAATAAATAGCTTCAAAAAAGCTTATTAAATATACGAAATGATTGAATTTCACAGAATGGACAAAATTCCTCGAAACCATTCGTGAATGTCTGAAAATTCACGAATTATCTGCAAAGGTGGAGAAATTAGAGCGAGGTTACGGTTATAATTGGAAGCTGATAGTAAAATCAGCATCGAGCATCGAAACCCCAATCAATATTTTAATCCTGGAAATTATTCATAATTTCATAACTGTTCTTTGATGAATCGTCAAGCATGCAAAAATGTATTATTATAACCTGGACTTCTTAATAAGGTCACGAAATGTTTGTGTTACTCGTACCGCGCCAAGTGTATTCACTTCTAATACTTCTTTATAATCATCCGAAGTCAAGAAATCGTCGGGAAAAAAGTGGCCTTTAATACCAGCATTATTGACCAAAGCGTGAAGAACTGGAAAAATTACTTCTAACAAATGCATCAATTCTTGTTTTAAATTTTGATGCTTAAGCGCTATTTTTGTATACTTATGACCAGATTTATACCTTTTTTCGTTTTTTTTTTTTTTTGAATCATTCTTTGCATTGACATAATTAACAAAAAAATATCAGTATAGCTTTAAAGGACTTCTTGGATTTCATCTCATCGAATTTTAGTTTATCGAATACTTTGGTGGTCAAAATTACTTGGCAAATAAAATTAAAGGACAATTCATAGTGTCTCCTCGCAGTGATCATTTCAAACCATTTGGACAAAAAATTCAATTATCTCAAGAATTAGAAAGATTTTTTTCTTAAAAAAATAGCTCATATCAGGAATGCGAACCAAGATTCTTTTCTTTTAAGACAGTGTCTACGATTTTTCGGGATTTCCGAACACTCTCGTCATCAGTTACATCCATCTGAAATGCATACAGTCGACCTTGATTGATTGAGCTGTAGCGTTCTTCCAGTTCATTTATATTCTGCAATTAGGTGCAACTGATGATGGAATTTTATAAAATATTCCTAATTTTCTTTTATGAACTCTTCCTTACTTCGCCGTCCCTTACACTTCTGAAACTTTGCGAGAGAGTTTGTG
>NW_018109075.1:0-6139 GCF_000183805.2 Loa loa | reverse complement strand
AATGAAATTTGCACCCAACAAATTATTTGCAAAACTTATAAACTTTATATTAATTAGGAGCCTACACTTTTAAACTGACATCCAGCAAATACTGTCAATCCGTTCTGAAGACATCGTTTCACCAAATCTCGACCAAACCCTGGAAATCATTTATGACTTATATATTATCAATTAGGATTTTTAAATCACCATTCTTCGCTGCCATATTTTGAAACGCTCTAAATCATTTTCCTTTCACAAAAGTGTTTTTGTCAATCTCACCGCTTCCACATCCAGTGATCAGTACCGCTTTCCTGTCAATTTCACCAATTGTCAATTTACGGCCCAATAATTCGTAAATAGCATACAGCAGCAGTGGTAATACAATAAATAGAATTGTAGATAAAAACATCTTCTATTAATGTCGCGAAAAACCGTTCGAGTTTACTTCGAAACAGATGAAATTACGAACACCTTAAAAGGTAAGGAAGGTATTTCGAATGAGATAGGTATTGTGAATGATTAAATGAAGAAATTACTTTTGCATTCTTTATGGGTTTCATTTCAATAAAAAATTCATGCTTTCATTGTAAATACAGAAAGAGAATGTTTCAAACTGCTGGCGGTGAGCAATAAAACACAAATGGCAATGCTTGAAGTTTTAGTGAAGGAAATTGGGGAAACAAATGAGTTAATTGAAAACTGGAAATCAGTCGGTGGCTCCTCCTGCTATCCTTTTTTATTACTTTTCCTTACTGAAAATACTTTTTCTGTTTTCTGAAAGTCAGATTTTGAATCAAGCTGATAAACAAGAAAACACTAAAAGGGGCGATTATTTGTATTATGGTTGAATTACCTACTTTTCGCAGATATAACTCACACTATTTTCAGTTAAATTCCAAGTCATTTGCATTGCTTTATAGGATATTTATGCGCCATTTTACAGAGGTACAACAAGCTAGAACAAATGAAAGCTTGAGATTGTAAAAAATGAATTCCAGGACACAAATGTTGTTCCGGTTTGTTCCAATTAACTTGTTGATTCGAAAACGAATACTTGAAGTGTGTTATTAATTGGAGTCTTAAATTTCAGTTAATATGATGATTCTGTAAATGAATTTCGAACTGTAGGAAGGATTTGAATGCTGCTTTCTGACCATAATAGTACCCATTAAACATTTCAGGTAATTGTGTTACAAACGTAATACTCTCCGCTCATGTAATTATTCGTAGCTTTACCCGTTTCGGAATAAAGTTAGACGACTTTTTGCAGCTCTAACAGAAAATTTCGCTGCTCGTCCTGGAGACTGTCCTTGAGGCCGCTGTAAGGAATGTTCATCAACATCAAAAGTAAGACTAATACAAAACCAAAAAAAAACCAGATCTAAACCAAAAATTACTTAAAGACAACGCTTTAGTCATTTCTGCCAACTTTAGTCACTTTCTGAACATTGGAGAAATGATATAAAATCGATGAAATGCTTCGGAAACTCTAATATCTTCCCATTCGGCAGTAATCCTTCGAAGTTGAACAGATTAAACTGCGAAATTTTGTATTTAACAATAATCGCCGCACTTCTTGTTAATCCATTAGTACTTCTTCAGTCATCTCGACAATTTTATTATGAGGAAAAGCGCGTATACACTCAGTAAAATTCAGAAAATCCTTTTTCAAGGTTCATTAAACCCTGAAACATGGAATTTCAGGTTATAGTAAAAAAAGAAAAAAACTTGGTAGGCTCGTAGGCAGAAATATGTTATTTGAGATTGATCATAGTACTTTAAAATGTGGAATATAAAGCCACTGCTAACGTTAACCAAGTTTCCTTCATTGCGGTAGGAATGTGTAGGAAAAGATCAGAAATTTATTGATCGAAACTTTGTTAACAATGAAGAAATTGATTTTTGTTTTACTAAATTTGGTTGGTTATGCGCTGAAATCCTCGGTGCTATCATTTACTTCTTTCAGCTCACAGAATTTCGTCGTTTTTTGAATAATCACAGTGCTTTGCTCATTATTGACATTACGAATGGAATGTGAAGCACTCATCATAACTTTTTTTCGTATCGTTTCCTTTCTCCTGTTCTTCTATCATCCTTGTCATTCCAGTCAATTTTTTTTTTCTTTTTAAATCATTTGTATCATGATGAACTTCTCGTTGTCTCCGCCAACAGGAACTGCTTTTGGAAACGGGTTTTATTTAGGTTCGTTTCAGCTGACCTAATGATTCGAAAGTATGAGAATGTTTAAGAGTGATTAAAGCATATTGATAAATCCGAAATCTCGATTTCCTTACATTCCATTATGAAATCTCTGTGAGGTTGCTTTCACCACTACATCTCAGTTCGCTATCATTTCATACTTCTCAGGATTTCATCTCTCGTATTCATCCTACTCAGTATTTAATCTTGAACAAATATTGGCAGCAATTTTGATTGATTATCGATTATAATGGGCATTTCGAATTAAACCACACAATTACTGGCACATTTTTTAAATTCGCTTTGTCGCATTACGAACTTAGTTGCTCGTACACCGATCAATATTACCAGAATTTCCAGCTGAAGATGCTGATACTTTAGGGATAACAAGTCTCGAATTTTTGAAGATCAGCGATGCTTCTTTGCTCGTATCATTGTTACTCAAAACATATATTGGTACTGGATAGGCTATCTTTGAAGCATTACAGAGGATGTGACTTTATATTCGTTCTACCGAACTTACTGTCAGTTATAGTATTGTCGTGAGTTGATTTTTGTAGTTCTCATTGTGTTGCTGATTGGCACAGATGAACTATTGTGTGAAAGGCTTCTTAATTTAGAAATATTTAATCTTCTTGGACGCATTATACAGGCGTAGAGGAAAACTTACAGATAAAGTCGATCACTGAGCTGATTTGTATGCCCAAACAACAATCTTCTCTTCTACGTGAGTTTCAGAAGCGCTGTTCGTTGAAGAACGATAAAGATCCAACTGGATCCAAATGATCGATTCTATGTATATTGGGAATGATCTGCAATATTCTCACAATGTACGTACTCCCATTTTATTGTAAAAATGGAGGAAGGTTACAGTACAACTTTGTTTGCCACAATAATTTGTGTGAGAATATAACTCTAGTTAATATATTGGAACATGTTCAAACAAGAAGACACTATTAGCATCACAAAGGATATTGTGTCTGCAATCCAAACATGGCAATTGATGCAGAATAAAAAGTCAATGGTAGGTAGATACAAAATTTAAATGAATTTGTCTGTCAAATTTAAGAGATGGAAGTTGGACCAATGATTCATTACCTTAAGATCGAAATATTCCTATTAGTTTATGTAATTTATATTATTATTAGTTTTAGACATTTATATTATTATTAGTTCATTATCAATCCATCCGTTTATATTATTAGTTCATGTATCATTTATCTAAAAAATATTGAAATTAAAACAACTTTTTAGCCATCAAATTCACACTGTTATAAATGTACATCGAAATATTTGCATTACAAAGTAATTTGATTTAAAAAAAAATGCTTCGGTTTTTACCGACTGTGATTTGATGACATCACCTTGTCGTTTATTCATGAGAGATTTCCAAGTTTTTATGTCATTCTTCTCTAGAAACAGATCCCATCGAATTATTCCTATTTTAGAGAAAGCGTTGATTTTGATCATCGTTGGGACTAAGAATTCCAAGGAATCATATTGAGAGATTAAAAACTGTAAAATACCTTATTAAATTTCCTTCCATCTTAGGATTTCAACTTTTATTTCGATTAATATTACCTTAATAGCTGCAAATGACTGCAAGGACCTTGTTTCGGTTCACTTTCCTTTCGTTAAAACTTCGATCATTCGAGAAGAATTATCTGATGTTTGTAACAACTTCATTGTAAATATGCTTCACTTCGGTATATTTCTTCAGTGCTTTAATCATTCTTTCCACTAACAATACTACTATAGTATCATTGTGCTTTCCAAAAAGTATCATTTATTTCTCCAATTGTCATAGCTAAAACTTCGATACGTAATTATTTGGATCATTAAAAATGACGATTCTCATATGCCCAAGTTAAACACTATTAGAAATTATAAAACAATAAGATTATCTTGTGTGCCTTTCTTTACCCAACACTTATTTTAATACAGTAATGTGCAAACTATTCTTCTTATGAAAATCTATGCCATTGTTTAAAACAGATTTCATAAAAAACAGTTTTTGAACCGGTAAATCAAAGGTGAGAAATCATTTAAATGCGGAATATTCTTCTTTCGTATCGGTGCCAGAATTCAGTAATCCTTCAAACTTCTATTCTTCCTCATTACTACTGATAGCAGTACGTTGAGATGATTGAAAAGAAAAATCAATCTGACAACATATTGTTACGTGAGTAGTGGAAGCGAGGTAGAAAACTAGAAGCAGTAGCAATAAAAATTAAAATACTGGACTTTATGGTTTCTAATTAAATGAATTAATTAGAAGCATTTAATTCGTATCCCTAAATTACTTTAGCATGGTTCATAAGTTTTAAATCAAATTATTCACTTCCTGTTTCTTCAAATACTGGACTAATTATGCTAGATAGTTTTGACCGTTACGGGAACAACAACTTCATCATAAGAGATGATTGCCCATATCATGTCTTTGGATAATATTTCAGTTGAAGATTATTTACAAATATTTTTGCTAAAAGATAATTTGGCGGATCTTTCCAATATAAATCAGTATGGTTGCAGAAAATTGTTCCTATTCAAATTTCATAAATCTCCTCTACCGTTTTACAAAAATATTTTTTGGTTTCGTAAAATAACGTGCACATACATATTTGTAAGTTTCTGAGTGAAATCTTAAAATAGCTTTGTTATAGCACAAGGAAATATCTTTCGTGATTATATTCATCGCGCAGATTTCCTTTGATGTTCTAATACCAAACTTAATCGATCATATTTTTTAGTCTTTGAATTTTCTTACATTCGAATTAGAAAGAAACCCAGAGATATCGTTATCACTTGTATCCCATTATGATCCAAGTTCATGCCTTCAAATCCATTAATTTATGGATATTTAACTATTGAGGATAAGGTATATTTTATACAGCATGCAAAATTATTTGTCATCATTTTAAAGGATTCTGATGAACTGACATATACTACATGGATTTAATGATTTTTGCAAAGAAATCAATGATATCATACCTGATAAGGTCAACTTAAGCATATAAGCTTGAAGAGCAGACTTTGATGAACTACAGAGGTCATAACCAGGTACAGAAAGAAGTATGAGAACAACTTGAGCATATACTATTCGATCTCTGAGGTGGTTTTTTTGTTTTCCGAAAAAGACAAACAAGAGAAGGAGATAAAAGTACTGAGTTCTTAGAAATAGAAAGTTTGTGTTTAGACATGACCTTTTGAGGTTAATTGCGCTGATAAAAACTCTCGGCAGCTATTCCATATACAATTTTAAGATAGGTATGTATGCTTGCTTTTCATAATTACTTTTAGTAGTTGTTGTTCGATGATTCATCATTCTCAAAAATCCCAGCCAATGTTCTGGATCATTCTCTGTACCACAAAAATCCTCACGGCTTCCATATCCAGCGATCAATACCGCTTTCCTGTCAATTTCACCAATTGTCAATTTACGGCCCAATAATTCGTAAATAGCATACAGCAGCAGTGGTAGTACAATAAATAGAATTGTAGATAAAAACATCTTCTATTAATGTCGCGAAAAACCGTTTGAGTTTATAAATACTTCGAAACAGATGAAATTACGAACACCTTAAAAGGTAAGGAAGGTATTTCGAATGAGATAGGTATTGTGAATGATTAAATGAAGAAATTACTTTTGCATTCTTTATGGCTTTCGTTTTGAATAAAGGATAAATCTTATTCAGGCTTATTATTGTTAACCTGTTGATTCGAAAAAGGGAAAATTTTATAATGTCCTTAACGCATATTATTAAGTTAGGACTTTAAATTTAGATTGATATAACAACTTTATAAATAAATTTTAAAGTTTAGGAAGGATTTTATTAGTGCTTTTTGAAAGTCAATGTATGGTACTTGTAAAGAAGTGCGCATTAAAATGACAAATGTAACAATCGTTTGTTCGGAGTGACATTCTAAAATGAAATTACAAATTTCAATAACGAAAAAC
>NW_018109074.1:3825-8475 GCF_000183805.2 Loa loa | reverse complement strand
CACCGGTTTTTTTTTTTTTTTTTTTGGTTAACTGAATAAAAGGGGAGGTTTTTTATTAAAGGAGACATTTTACCTGTCTTTTTCTTCCTCCTTTTTTTTTTTTTAAATTTATAAGAAAAAATTTTAATTCACTCTAATCTCTGTCTCTTTCTTTCTTCCTCTCTTTAAATTTGATGAAATTTGAAAGTTTTTTTTTCCTTTGTTTACTTCTTTATTTGCAATAACTAATCTGAAAAGTTGGTGGATTTGTACGGGCAAAATACGGGCGAAACAGGAAAGCGGGGGAGCGGGGGAGAGGGAGGGGAGGCGGGGGAAGGAGAGGAAGAGGGAGGAGGGTTAGAAAAGATTGAAGAGAAAGAAAGAGGAGGGTTAAATTAGTGCTCATCTTCTATCCTCAATTCTTATCACTGTCATATGGTGTACCGGTTTTTTTTTTTTTTTTCTCCTCCTCCGTTTTCCAAATTTCAAAATAAAGATTTCATTATGACATCCATTTGACAGAAAAAGAAAACGGATTAGGTTAAATAAATTCCGGACAGGTGATAACAGTATAAAATAGCATGTGATATTTGTATGCTTTAAGGAATTTATCTATGCAAATAATAATTAATGGTACCAAACAGAGGTATTTAATGATATTTATTGATTAGTAATTGATAGTACAAAAAAGGTAATCAGTGATATTTATGTCTAATGATTGATGGTACCAATAAAAGGTACCGACAGAATTCATGTTTAGTGACTGGTAGTACCAATAGAAGGTATCCGACGGAATTCATGGTTAGTGACTGATAGTACCAATAGAAGGTATCCAATGGAATTCATGGTTAGTGACTGATGGTACCAATAGAAGGTATCCGACGGAATTCATGGTTATATGGTTACCCATGGTTAGTGATTGATAGTACCAACAAAGGTATTCAGCGGTATTCATGGTTACTGACCGATGATACCAACAAAGGTATTCAGCGGAATTAATGGTTAATTATTAGTGACTGCTGGTACCAGCAAAAGTATCCAGGGTATTCATAGTTGATGATTGATATTACAACAAAGATTATCTTGGGGTAATAATTAAAGATACAACAAGGATACCTATGATTAGTTATTAACGGTATAGCAAGATATCGATGATAATTAATTGATGACAACAATAATGGTACCAATGATAAGTGTAATAACAAAAGTATTCATGATAAGTGATTGTTGATAAAGCAAGAGAGTATTTATGATTAGTAAATTAATGATATAAAAAAAATAATAATTGTAATTAATGATTAATGATTACAAGGAGGAAATATTCATTAGCTAATAATTAACAATATATAGCTATTGATAAATGATATTAATTAATACTATAGTATAATTAACGATATAGTACATAGGTAGTACAATTATAATGTACAAACATATAAACTGGTTTACTGATTCATCCATGCATATTTAATTATTGCTATGAATGAATTAAATAATATTTTGAATAAATGATTGCCTCTTTTTAATTCATTCTTTTTCCTTTTTTTTTTTTTTTTTTTTGTTATAATAAAAGATTATCATTATTTTATCAATAATGCTAGTCATTTCATCGTAATTTTTTCCTTTTAAATAAATGAAATAATCATTTATCATTATCATCTAATCATTCTCTTCCAATACTTTTGCTATAATAAAGGGTTATCATTATTTTATCAATAATGCTAATCATTTCATCGTAATTCTTTTTTTTTAAAATAAATGCAATAATCACTTATCATTATCATCTAATCATTCTCTTCTAATACTTTTGTTATAATAAAAGATTATCATTATTTTATCAATAATGCTAATCATTTCATCGTAATTTTTTTTTAAATGCAATAATCATTTATCATTATCATCCAATCATTCTATTCTAATACTATCTTTGCGATCATTTATTTTACATATATATATAAAATGATAATCATCATTTCATGGTGTTATAATTAAATATTTCCCGGATATTCTTTTTCCATTAATAATATTAGAGTACACTGGTAACGTTTCACATTTATTAATCAATTACTTAATTATTTGAAAAAATGATATCAATTATTTGAAATGATACTTCATATTTATCTATCAATTAACATATTTAAAATATGCTTATTAATTTCAAATTTTATTCTTTATCCTTCATTCCCCTGCCTTTCCGCGCATTTCTTATTTTTTTTTTTATTTGTAAACTATAGGAGTAGGAAGTGTTATTCTAATGTTTGAATTATATGAAATAAGTAAGAGATGTTTAGCAATGAAAATGTTAAAATTTAATATTTTAATCTAATTATCATTTAATTAGTTGTTGCAATCGTTTAATAAAACATTATTTTGATGTTAATTTTAAAGAAATCCAACTAATTGTTTGATTATATGAAAAGTTTCAATTGCTAAAATAAGTTAAATAATTAGAAGAATATTGAAAAATTAACGCAACTTTCATACCTTTACTCTTTTTTTACCTTTATCTCTTCTTTACCTTTGCCTTTTTTCAACCTCCACCACTTCTTTACCTTTACCTTTTTTCTTTTCATTTTCTTGTCTATTATAATTTTATTTGTTAGCATCATTAAAAATATTTTACCTCTTTTTACCCTTACCTTTTTTACCTTTACCTTTCTTTCTTTTCATTTTCTTGTCTATTATAATTTTATTTGTTAGCATCATTAAAAATATCTTACCTCTTTTTTCTACCTCTACCTCTTTTTACCCTTACCTTTTTTACCTTACCTTTTTTACCCCACCTTTACCTCTTTTTTACCTTTACCTTCCTTTACCCTTACCTTTTTTTTACCTTTGCCTTTTTTTTCTACCTTAATCACTTTTTTTTTTTACCATTATAATATTAATTTTTTTCCCCTTCCAATTCATTTTATATATTTTGTCATTTTCTAAAATTTCGATAAAATCATTTTTTCTCCTAATTTGAAAAAGAAAAAAAACACAAAAAAAAACAAAACGAAAAAGATTTAATCAAAAAAAAGAAAAAAACTTAGTCATTTTAAGAAAAAAAACTTTTTAATTTTCCAATTAATTTTTGAAAATTTAAAAAATATTTAAAACAATTGTAACGGTCCCTCCATTCCTTTTCATTTTATTTCATTTCATTCTATAATCATCCATTATTAGCAAAAATTTTCCTACGATAGCTTGCTTTGCTTAGTTAGCTTACTTGTTTAAAAGGTTGCTTACTTTCCATAAATGAAAATTGTTACATTTCATTTATGAAAGCAAACTCAAGCTACCATATACCCTTGTTTACCGAAAAACGGGTCATCATTAATGACTTTTCTCTCTTCCATTTTCCCCCTCCTCCTCCCCCGCCCTCCCGCCCTCCCGCTCTTTCTCCCTTCTTCCATACACCCATATCCTCCCCGTATACCCCCCATATATACAACAATTAATAACAATCTCTCATCTATCCCCTTTTACTATCGCAATATTTCATTTAAATATAATAAACATGATATTACTATTATTATTATTATTATTATTGTTGTTGTTGTTGTTGTTGTTGTTGTTATCGTTGTCGTTGCCATTTGCTAGAATTACCTAAAACTACCGTATCACCCATAAATGTTAAAACCTCTTAGGAATTATTTAACAATTCCCTATCTGAAATTTTATAGAGTATATGAATGAATTAATGCTTAAGGGATGATGAAAAAGGGTTGTACTTTGATTTCATTTCTTAATTAATCTTTTCCATAACTTATCTTTCTTTCTTTTCCCCTCTCTCTCTCTCTCTCTTTCTTTTTAGCTTAATTTTATTATCTTCGGTTTTATAACCTATGATAAAGTATCCGTTTTATTCTTGTTTAAATTTTGATTAGAGCACGATTATTGGCAATCATTCAAATTCAAATTGATCAATCGAAATTTCACATCTTACAAACTCCCCTTTTCCTTTTTCGCAATATGATTATTTAAAAATTCATTTGATGATATTTTGCGGTTTTGGGATTCATTGCTTTTTGATTTGTGGAATATATACCACGATACTAATCAGTTTCGCGTACAAGTAAATCTATCGAGAAATTTATAACGTTAGCTTCTACGTCAATGTCACGTCACGTCATGTCACAACTTGTCGATTATTTCTAATTTGAAATCGTCCATTTGCAGGTAAGAATTTGCAAACATTCCCGATACGATTACGATTCAATTCCTCAATTGAAGACAGTGTATATTTGATGAAAAGCAACTAAAGGATGAGACAAATGCGCCCATCGGATGGATGAGGTAGAACATTTGTTGAAAAGGCAAATCTAACTATGAGTTCAGCAATACAGTGAATCTGATGAAAGGAATATCTCAATAACACATTAATTTCATTAGAATTAAGAACTATTTGAATTTCAAGTTGGAGGAATTCAGAATCACTTGAATACCAAGTTAGTAGAGTTCAAAATCACTCGAATCTCATGTCATCAGCACTCAGGATCATTCAAATCCCAAGTTAGTAGAGTTCAAACCACTTAAATCCCATGTCAGCGAAATCCGAGAATCACTTAAATCCCAAGTCAGGGGAATTCAGGAATTCAGAATCACTTGAATTTCTAGTAGAGTTCAGAGTCACTCGAATCTCATGTCATCAGAACTCAGGATCATTCAAATCCCAGGTCAGTAGAGTTT
>NW_018109074.1:1968-3212 GCF_000183805.2 Loa loa | reverse complement strand
CAAAGCCACTTAAATCCTATGTCAGCGAAATCCGGAATCACTTGAATCCCAAGTCAGGGGAATTCAGGGATTCAGAATCGCTTGAATTCCAAGTCAGGGGAATTCGTGGATTCAGAATCACTTGAATTCCTAGTAGAGTTCAGAGTCACTCGAATCTCATGTCATCAGAACTCAGGATCATTCAAATCCTAGATTAGTAGAGTTCAAAACCACTTAAGTGTCATGTCAGCGGAATCCAGAATCACTTGAATCCCAAGTTAGGGGAATTCAGGAATTAGAATCACTTGAGTCCCATATCGGTAGAACTTAGAATCACTTGAACTTATAGAACTCTCAGAATCACTTCGAATCACTTTGGAAAAGGTCTTTAAAAACCTTCAATTACAACCCCCTCTGAGTCTTTGGTACAGAACTCTCCGAATTATTCAAACATGGTGGTGATTCTGATTTCCAAGTGATTCACTCATTGTCATCGCTTATTTGTGATGTAGCAGAAAAGTAGAAGCACTGGTGATGTAATTATTTATGATAGTAAAAGAACATTCCAGAATATTATCAATTCATCGTCCGGTCATTTACCGATCTAAAATGAACTGATAGTTTGGTTTTTATTTCAATGCTTATTTCCGCAATCGTCCCTCTCTCTCTCTCTCTCTCTGTTTTTCGGTTATTAACAATTTGTTGGATTATCGAAAAATTGAATTAGAGGAAAGGAATGGGAACAATATTCACGTAAACAGAGAAAAACAATCACTTACGCGTTACACGTGAAACGTGATTTAATTTAGATTTAGTTACGGATTAAACATTTCAACTTACCGTATATGTATGAAGAAATGAGTACTTCACTATAAATACGTCAAGCTTATATGTTTATCAATGATGTGAGTTTATCACATTATCATTTATACGTGATAGAAGTCACGTACGTGTGTAAGTGATAAGTGAAGAGGATGTATTAGAACAAAGGAAAAAAAGGAAAGAAAGAAAGGAGAAGAGAAGAGGAGAAGAGGGATGTACCATTCCATTATCCTTCGTGCTATTCACAATTTTCTCACGTACAAATCTCTTTTGACATGGGGCGCTTTCTGAACATTGGCGTTAGTTGGTTGGTTACTTCTTCATCTGTTAAATGAGCATTTGGAAGAGGGAGAGAGAGGGAGAGAGAGAGAGAGGAGGGAGGGAGGAGGGAGGAAGGGAAAGAAAGAGGAGGGTAGGTTACTTTCCTTTTTACTTTTTTTTCG
>NW_018109074.1:0-869 GCF_000183805.2 Loa loa | reverse complement strand
CCATGAAATAGAATATAGTAACTGATTGATTCCCCATGAAATAGAATATAGTAACTGATTGATTCCCATGAAATAGAATATAGTAACTGATTGATTCCCATGAAATAGAATAGATGTAGTAACGGATTGATTCCCATGAAATAGAATTGGATATAGTAACTGAATGACTGGCTGATACGCATGAAATAGAATAGGTACAGTAACTGATTGATTGATTCCATGAAATAGGATACAGTAACGCTGACTGATTGACTGATTCACATGAAGGGATATAGTAACTGATTCCATGAAAGGATTTAATAGCTGATTGATTGACTGATTCGTATGAAATGGGATATAACTGACTGATTCGATGAAGGGATGTAGTAACTGAATGATCGATTTCCATGAAATATAGTAACTGATTGACTAATTCTCATGAAATTAGGTGTAGTAACGGATTGACTGATTCGCATGAAATAGAATATACTGACTGATTCGATGAAGGGATGTAGTAACTGAATGACTGATTGATTTCCATGAAATATAGTAACCGACTGATTGATTCTCATGTAATAGGATACAATAACTGATTGACAGATTCGCATGGAATAGAAGGGGTATAGTAACTGATTGATCGAATATTTATTTGTGAAATATGGACAGCATAAGTTGTGATTTTAGACAAAGTGATTTCTATTTTCAAACAAAACTGAGTTAGACAAAGTAATTCCTGATTAGAGATAAAGTAATTCTTGATTTTAGACAGGTTAATTCCTGATTAGAGATAAAGTAATTCTTGATTTTAGACAGGTTAATTCCTGATTAGAGATAAAGTAATTCTTGATTTAGACAGGTTAATTCCTGATTAGAGATAAAGTAATTCTTGA
>NW_018109073.1:7541-8478 GCF_000183805.2 Loa loa | reverse complement strand
AACTTTTTTTTATTTTTTTTTTTATTCAATTTTACATCATGAACAATCGTTATGGATGAGGAATTTTTTTTTTTTTTTTCAAAAAGTTCATGGGAATTACATGAATTGGTCTGCTAACTTTTTCCTTCTTTAATTCCTTAAATTTTACACTTAACAATCAAATTATAGATGAGAAGTGCAATTTTATATTTATCAAATCAATCATTTTTTTTCTTAATAAATTATTTTGAATAAAATTAATCTTTGAACTTGTACTTATTACAAGAATATATATACATATAAACTTGTACTCATTACTAGAATATATATAGATTAAAATGTATACTTATTACTAGGTTATATATATAGATTTAAAATTATACTTCTTGTATCAAATTTTTTTTTTTCAAAATTTACATACTTTTTTTAAAAAATCGTTTTAAATTCTTCTGCTAAATTTATCATTCTTACATAAAATTTATCATGTATAAATCGAAAGGACAAAAAAGATGATTAACTAAAAGATTGATATTATAATTTAATTTTTACGGAAATTTTCAATCCGGATTATTCTCAACTTATTTTATGCTGCAATTATCCGGTATTGTATGAAATAACGAGAAATAAGTTGGTGATTATTATCACCATTATTAAATTATGTAAATGTTCGTACGGTAGAGAAAATTATGACAAATTATACATGACTTTATTGCATTAAGAGAGAGAGAGAGAGAGAGAAAGAAAGAAAGAAAGAATGAATGAAAGACGAGATATTGCTTCATCCAATCAATTTTAAGTGAAACTGTAAGAGTAGCTGTAACTAATATGTAAACAAAAAAAAAATTCTTTTTTTTTTCCCACGTTAATAAAATATTCAAAAACATTTAGTATAAAAATGATTTAATAATACTTTTATCAGAAAAAAGGAAAAAAAAAGCGAAAAAAAGGTTAAAAAAAA
>NW_018109073.1:4204-6271 GCF_000183805.2 Loa loa | reverse complement strand
TTCTCATCATTGCCATTATATGGTATCGTTTGATAACTGCTTACCTTTAACCGTAAAATAATGGCTTTTGGTAGATTAATAACTTTACTTGTTGCACAAAATAATCACTTTCCTTTTGCATTTTGATAGCATAATGAAAACGATCAGTATGCTTTAAATATAAATTTACAATTTTAAATAGGATAATCATTATTGTTGTTTTCGTCATCTAGAAATGGTGGTGTAAAATACAATTTATGCTGAAATATTTTTTAACAAATTTATCATAATTTATGTTAATTTAAAAGCTTCTTTTATTTCATCATGCTTCAAAAAGTAACAAAATAAAATCGTTTAGAATATTTAAACTTTAAAATATTTTACAATAACAATAAATTCTTTTCCATTCATCGTTTCATTCCCGTTCAATGGAATTTTTTTTGTCTTTCGAAAATCAGAATAATTGTAAAGTTTCTTCGTTTTTTGTTTTTGTTCATTTGAAAAATTATTAATGCATGTTGTGAATTAATTTGATTAATTATTATTTGGTAAAAATAAAATTTGATAATATTTTTTTCAGTATCTGCTATATTTTTGGGCAATTGTGAAGTGATTGAAAAACAAACGAACTTCAACAGTTTTCGTTAATTGTTATTAAAAGGAAAAATTAAAGGAATGCTTAGGAGGGATTTTACATGTTGGTCACAATCACCTGGTCATTCATCATTATACACACCTAATACATTCTTTCATCATCCAAAAGCAGTTCCAATTACAAATGATAATCGCTCAACAGCATTTCGTTTTGGTAAGTAAATTTAAATACAAAACTACTGATAGCATATACATTTTGAGATTAAAAATTAATCCAATAAATAGTAAACAGTGGTTCCGGATTCCGGACTCCGGATTTTGTTTGTTAAATAAGTATATATTGATATATTGGCATGATTTTGATGATGGAATGATGAAAATGATGTGCAAAATGTCATCATTATTAACATTATTATCATTTTTGATAATAAGTAAGTTTTAAAAATGGCAACATTTTAAGAAATTAAGAATAGTTAGATTTGAAGAAAGGGAAACAGAGAGAGAAAAAGAGAAAGAGAAAAGGAAGTGAGAGAAAAAAAGGAAGTTACATAACTTAAGTTTGCGAAAAATTTGTGGAATTTAATGAAATACTTTAACAATAAAATACAGGAACAGAATGTGTTACATTTACAAAAGGATTGTTTCAATTTAACTTTTCTCTCTCTCTCTCTCTCTCTCCCTCTTCTCTCCATATTGTTGTTAACTGACTTTAAAAAAGTGCTGAAATTTTATGGATAAACTAAAATTACCAAATTATTTTAGCTAATTACTACCGATAAATTATAAAAAAAAATATCTGTAAACTATTAACAGATGGCATGTTTTTCAATAGATTCATATATTTGTTCTACTTGTGGCTTTTGTTATTATTAATATTATTGTTTGTAAAAGAGATAGATAGTGGAAAAAAAAAAAACGATATGAGAGCAAGAAGAATGATACAACTGATGACCTCAATTAATATTTGAGTGGAAATAGAAATGGGATATGGTGACAGAGTATTGAGGATAGGATAGATAGATGACTTTTGATTGCTATTATTGCTGATGGGTTAGATTCCAAGAAAAGACTTGTTATTCTATATTTTTCAATGGATTTTACTGGAATGAGGCACCAAAGAGTGTAAAGCAATGGAATAGAAAGAGAGGAAAGAGTGAAACCTTGAAAATGATTGTTGAAATGATGGGACACGCGTCCCAATCAATGTCAAAACTCTAATTACCTGTCCGACAATCTCGATGCCATATGATGTGATAGTTGTTTGTATACGTTTTCTATACGTGTATATATATTTGTATATTTATGTATGTATGTGTGTGTGTATGTGTGTGTGTGTGTATGTGTGTGTGTGTGTGATACGATTCATTAATACCATAGAATATTCCATTTTGACTTCAGAAAGCCAACATTATACAAATACCACATTGTATGACTTACTTTTGTTTTTTTGATTGTTTACCTTATGTTTACTTTAAAGGAAATAATTTTTTCTTC
>NW_018109073.1:0-3657 GCF_000183805.2 Loa loa | reverse complement strand
AACAAGAAATTAATTTATATCCAAAACATTCTTTTTATTATATTTAGACTAGAATTTGAAAAAAAATGAAAAATTTGAAATTTCAGGGCTTATCAAATTTCATTTTTAAATGAAATTCAGTTAAAGATTTCAATAGGCTAAAGTAGAATTTCGAAAGTTTTAGAAATATGAAATGAAATTTTTTACAAAAATTTTTTGTTTTTATTTCACAGCGAATGTTTGTTTTTTGTTATTTATTCCATTTCCTTGCTTTTTTTTCCTTTTTTCATTCAAATAGTAATATTCAAAGTAAAAGAAAAAAAGAAACGCATATCTTTTACTTTTAAAAGTTAAAATTTTCAGTTTTATTCATTTTGTAATAAAGTAGAAAAAGGCAATATTATATGTATTTTTAATTAAATTTACAAAATTTTATCAATGCATTTGTTGGATTAAAACTAGATTACTTATTAATAAAATAGAAACAAATATCTGAATCATAGTAAATTATCAGGTAAAGCTATTTTCAATAATAATTATCTTTTGCTCCTTATTACGGTTGCTAACTTTAATCATTTGAATACAATCTAATTGTTATGGGGCTAGCAATTATTGCTGTTCCTGAACAGGATTGAACTATAAAATGGTACTTATTTTTTTAAAAAATGGGACGATTTAAATGTATGTATATATTAGCTTGGAATTATCAATAACTCTATTAAAAGATCAAAAAAAAAGGGAAAAAAAATGAAGCATTCCAGTGATTATCGATTTAAAGCATTTTTAATGGATAAAAATTAGACATTTTTGATGATTGAACATTTTTTTCAACATTTTTCAACAGTATTAAATATGTCATACGGAAACATTTCAAGTTATTATTTGATGAAATTCGAAAAATAATTGCTAAAGTATGTAAATTTCATCTCACACTAACTTTTAAATTTATTCATGCAATGAAATTCTAAATTTTAAAAGATTAATTAACAAAATTACAGATTTCGATTCAACTGTAACAGACAGGGTAAATGATTTCGTTGATATGCCATCAGTGAGCACTATTAATACGGAATTTTATGATACATGCCAATTAAATTTATCAGATCATACAGCAACCCTTGATATCAGTATGTAATCAACAATTCCTTTCCTTTTTTTTTTCTTTTTATTTTTCGTTCATAAAATGAAATTGTTTCATTTGTAATAATTATCACTAAGTAATAGCCAAAAAATGAAACAACTTTAATTAGAATTAATTAATTAAAGAAAAAAAAAATGTTTATATACGCATTTTTGCCTTGTTTCAGATGATAAAGATTCAATGATTGGAATGAATGCTGCATGTACGGTATCACGACAGATTCCACCTAATATCAATTGTTTATGTAGCAGTCGTTCATTAATTTCACAATTTACTCATCATCACCATCATCATCATCATCATCATCACCATCATCAACAACAACAGCAACAACAACAACAACAACAACAACAACAACAACGACAACAACAACAACAACAACAACAACAACAACAACAGAATGAACCATGGAATTCGGAAAGATGCTCACCGTATGGACAATATCCAATGCAAACTTATGTACAGCATTCGGTACCAAGTGAATCCATGTCATCATCACCAAATTCCGAAACGGATGTCGAATATGGTCAACCATCATCGTTGACATTACCGGGTCTTACTGGTATTTTTTAAAATTGTTAACTTTTTCGTTTTTTTTTTTTTTCCAAAAAATCTTTTGGACTTCTTCAGATGTGAATGTTGGAAGTTATTGAAGTTACAAAAATTTAATTAGTTTGGTTATTGCAACTTTGATAATTGTGGATAGAAATTATTTTATATGAGATTATTTTCATCAATCAAAATAGTTCATGATAATACATGTGATAATAGTTTTGTCCTATGATAAATATCTTTCTTCTTTTTGCTTTTATGACGCTACCATTCAATTTCTTCATATTATGATAAATAGAGATGATAACGTTATATTTTTTCAATTAACGAAAAATTGATGTAAATGAACACGTTTACACGTTTACACGTTTGCACGTTTGCATGTTTAAAATGTTTAATTCAAAGAATAAATAAATACAAACTTCATTTTATTTTATCATTCATATATGAATATTGCTAATTCCGGATGTATGTTTTACGTATAAATATTTATCAAATGCAAATTATATCATTCAGGTCCCATCCAACTTTGGCAATTTTTGTTGGAACTTCTGATGACTGAATCTACAAATTCTTGCATTGCTTGGACGGGTGATGGATGGGAATTTAAATTAAATGATCCTGATGAAGTCGCACGTAAATGGGGAATTCGTAAAAATAAACCAAAGGTTATTTAAACAATAGCTTGTTTTTTTTTTCTTTTTCTCTCTTTCTCTTTTCAAATTTAAAATGAAATAGGTATAATGAGGAGGAAGAGGGAAAAAGGAAGAAATGTAGCAAAAAATTACATCATTAATTAATTTAAATTAATAATATTCATAGAAGGTATTAATAAGTTTTGATTTTTATAGATGAATTACGAAAAACTTTCACGTGGTCTAAGGTATTATTATGATAAAAATATTATTCATAAAACACCCGGTAAACGATACGTGTATCGATTTGTATGCGATCTCACCTCAGTACTACAAATGTCTGCTGAACAAATTCGCAGAAAAGTGGAGGTGAAGCGTGAACTTGATCAATGATTTTCTTATCATTTTTTTTATTTATCACTTTTTAATATGAATTATTAAATGTTAATTACTAGCCCAAAACTATCCTCACTGTATATTTTGAGGTGCATTCAACTTCATTTCTTATTTCAATACATGAATGTTATTAATTTTATAAGATATTTATCGAACAAAATGAAAGTATCATGTTAAAAAATTGTTTTCAAAAAAAAAAAACTTGGATCTTTTCTTTCAAATTAATGAATGAAAAAACAAAAGATTAATTAAGATTGCATTTAAATTTAGCATAATTTTTTTTTTTCATTTATTCATACATTAATGATACTGTAAGAGATTTTACAAGAAATATGATAAAATTTATCATATTATACAATTTTCTTTTTTTTTCTGAAAATGAATTTAAAATAAAAAGGTTGGAAAAATTGATTTAATAAAAGCAATGAAGTTTAATTTAATTTTTTTTCCCTTCAACTTTATTCTATTTTTTGTTACCATCTTATTTCTTCTCTTTTTTTTTCCCCCATTTTTAAATGTGCCTTTTAATATGTCGTAGTTTTTGTTGTCATACAGCTTTGATGTTTGAAAGTATAATGCTGCTCACCATTTTGTATGTGACAAAAAGAAAAAAAAGAAAAGTAAATGTTTATCTTTTTTTTTTTTCGAATGAAGAAACTTTTCATTTTCCTACAAAAAACTGAAAACATATCATTATTATTATTAGTAAAATGAAATTTTTTTTCTTTTCTTGGAAATTTTTCCAGTTTTTCTTTTTTCTTTTTTTTAATAATTTTGGGACTTTTTCAAGAACTCTTTCTATTATATGGCATAGAAAAGAAATTGCTTATATGTTATTTAGTTAAATATTAATATATATATATATATATATAAAGAGAGAGAGAGAGAGAGAAAGAGAGCCAATAAAATATAAAGTCTTTTCTTTACTTCTTTTTTCCTTTGGTAGTATTTGAA
>NW_018109072.1:0-8519 GCF_000183805.2 Loa loa | reverse complement strand
ATCCTAATACTACCTCTAGCGCGTTTCCGTTGAGACACGAGTATAAATAATTCAACTTTTTGTATCTCGGGAATTGGTTGGGAATGAACTGCTGCATTGAAACTGCTCCAAAACTGTCTCCATTGTCTGGGGTCACCATTGAATGTAGGTAGGGATAATTGAGGAAGATGGACATTGGGATCGAAGGGAGATTTGAGACTTCAACATTCTTTTCTTTTTTCCTTTGAAAGTTGTATTAACTTTTGTTCAACATCCTCTTTATGCATGATTAGTGTTATTATCGCTTCATTACCTTGCTGCAATATTTGGTATATTCCTGTTTCACCCATTGTGATTACTTCGAACGCTTTTTCTTCTTCCTCCTTCTTTTTCGTTGAGGTGATTGTTCGTGTATACTTGAGCCAGTCATCGTTTATGGACTGGAGCGTCTTGATACACAATTGAATTCTTCGGAGTTTGTCTTCGAGTGTTCTATTTCTTATTGTATAGAGGATTTCCTGTTGCTCTATCGTTGCATCTGGTTCCGGAGACTTAAGTTCTATTGAATTTATTTCCAGAAGAAGATTGACTAACCTTTCTTTTGTCGGCTGGATGCTCGCAATAATGTTGCTGGACATGGCTCCCGGCTCGTGGCATCATAAATTATGTGTCGTGGATTTTTATTGAAGTATTTTGCGGTCAGTCAATAGTTGGAACAAGCAGGGGATTTTCTACACTTTGGTTGTAGAGGAGAAGAATTGAGATTACTTGGAGTATTAGCTATACCAAGTTTGATGTGGATAATGTGCGTGTGTCGTATGTTGTGGACAAAGGCAAGAGTAGATTCTTTACTTGTCAAGGGTAAGGTCACAAAAACGACACAATACTGCTGATAATGATGAAAAAAATGAGAATAATCCGAACTGATCGAGAATAATGAAAAACTGATCATCAATCCTTGGTAACACGGAATACAACTTATATACGGAAAAAGTGGGGATGGTTTTGCTCCAACTATTTCAACAGAGGTGATTTAGAACAAAGATCTCGAGACTTGATTGATAATTGCTTGGACGGATTAAAATTTTAGAAAGTAATTTAGGAAGAGTATTATAATTGTTTCCTAACAACTTGGCTAAAGATTAAGTTTGAAGCTTAAATTAAGACATAAAAAAGTTACAATCGGATAACAGTTGTTTGTAACTTGTGTAATTTCAAGTTACGAAATGCTGTCGTTTAAACTTAAATAATTTTTTATACTTTGGTCTTTCGCGAAATTGAAATTCTCGAAATTGAAATTCGAGGAATTTCGCGAAGTGATAGGAAGACTGGTTGGTTGACTGCCGAAAACGTAAAACGGAGCTCTCATCCTATCGATCGTTTTAGTTACCTTTATAATGGAGAGTTCTTCACAGTATTTAAAATTTTTCAAATTAGCTTGATTGTCAGGAGGATCTTTCTAGCATTGTAAACATTACATATAAGCTTAATCGTAAGATTGCATATATTGCAATAAGTTTGATCATAAGAATGAAACATGGAAATTGGACAAATGATTTATTAAGAATCGAAAATTATATTATTTTTTGTGGGATGAATCGTTTGTCTGAGTATCTAACTTGGGACGATTTTTATACAATAGATTTATATTGTCGTGAGTTTATATCTATTTATTTCTAATTACGACAATATTCCATAAAACCCGAAATGTTATCATAATTAGAAATTGTAAATCTACGTTACAAAAGTATGGTAGCTGGTACTTTCGTAACGTAGATATGCAGTTGTTGTTAGAAGATTTCATTGCTTCGGTTACTTCAAGTAAAACTTTATTGTAATATATAGAACCCCTTGCTTCATTTATTATCTAAAATTTGTTTTCGAATATTTTTTGCTTCTAAACAAGAAATGCTTTTCTGCGTACTACTTTTTCCCTGGTTTTTTTTCTTAACGCCTTTAATGAAACTTTGATTTTGATTTTGATTTGGAACTTTGAAAAAAGTCCTTTGATTTTGATTTGAGAAGATAACTTGATCCCGCACAGAAGACAAGTCAAAAAATTCGACAATTATACTCAGTAATAATATCACCACGAAGACCAATAGACAAACTATGACGAAATGGATAAAAATCCTAATACTAATCATTGAAGAACAAAACAGTTGCGAGACAAGCTACAAATTTTCCGTTTCTGTCGCGAGTTTTCAGTGCGGAATTCATTTGAATGAGATAAACCTGCTGCTTATGCTATGTCTTTCATGTTTTTTTAATGACTTTTTTTAAATGACTTTCCGCATGCAAATAGCAAGTTTTAAGACTTCTGTCTTGGATTGCTGAAAGATTATAATGATTTCATCCCTAATATTTAGACTTTGAATCTAAGAAAGCTATGAAGATATTAATTCCGTAAAGGAATAAAACAACTTTTTCAATCGCAAATTAACCAAATTCCACACTATCTTTTTTTTGCATTCTTCAGGTATTTATATTTGCTAGTCTTTTGTACATACCTTGTGCTACATCATTTATAAAATTTTGGTTTATAATTTCCAACAATTTTTTGTTGGCTACTGCTAAAAAAATGAAATGAATATAAAACACAAATAGCTAGTACAATATTCAAATTTTTTTAGGACGGATGCTTAAATTCTGAATGATTAAAGGAAAAATTGATATTAAAAAATTCGGAGCAGGATACTGGGAAGGTATCTAAACCATTCCAAATCTTGAAGCAACTTGGAAGAGAAATTCAGTATCATTTTCATTCATTTGATGATGCGGAGCTGGTGAATGGAAAATGAAGCCCAAAAAAAACTGGCATATTGTTGTTTGAATTGCTAACCCTTCGGAATGGCGGTATTGTTTAGTTTATAAAAAATTACTTTGAGGAAGAACTTTTTTTCTGATTTTCTGCATAGATTTGTCAAAATAGAGCAAAACAACGTACACTCTAAAAGTGATCTTCCTATATCCTTTTTTCGTTTTTGATATTTTATTATTTTCAATATATTTTAATATTTTATCTTAATATTTTTAATATATCTTAACATTTCAGTATATTTTATATCTCCCTATAATTTGTCCAAAAATTTTCATTAACAGAATTTTTATAAAAAAACTTGCAACCGGTAGAGTTTATGTGAAAATACGAATAAAATTTCAATTTTCGAAAAATTTTATGATGGAAAAAACATTTGTTTATGGGGATTTGAAAAAGACCGATTTAAGCAATTAAAAAACAGAGACAAATTCCGACAAATTAAACAGGAAAAATATGCCCAAAACAAAGGTTGCTGTTTTACCATCTTTTTGAAGGGCAGATGTTATAAATAAAAAAAAAAATACACCATGCACTATGGGATAAGTCTCGCAGTCTCATTTTTTATTCTATGAAGTCCAGTTGTAACACTAAGCCATTACGAAATTCATTTGTGAGCCATAACGAGAAATCCATGCAGTACTCGGTGGAATCATTCAGTAACAATGAACCGAAAATCTGATTTATAGCATGCGTGCTTCACGAAATACAAATCTTTCCCGAAGCATTGAGCTAATTCGTAATGGTACGAAAAGTTTTATATGCTGAACACATAACGTAGTACGTTTGTTAACATTTCGCGTGACTAGGGTATACCATATGTGTTGTTGGGAATTTCTTCCGCGGACGAAGTCTTTTTTTGGTTGTTTACGTGAGGGCACAAACTCTTTGTAGCTTGCTCACTTTCGATAGAAGGATTTGGTTGGAATGCTTGGTTCGCCTTAGTCTTTCTAAGACTGTCAATACATTGCTTTATAATAGTCATTGTTCTTGTATTAAACGCGCTTATCATATCCTCATATTATCAGTAATTGCGCATAAGTCAAATTTGAAAAGCGATGAGAGCACTGCTAAGAGTTTCGGTTCACAATTGAATAAAAAAAAGGGCGGAGGGTAAAAACTGAGCCAAATTTAACAGAGTGCGAATAAACCAGTAGAAAAACGAGAAGAGTCGTTAAGAGCAGTAGATGAGAAATCAGAAACTGTGTCCACTCCACACTACTTGATCCTTTTTTAGTGTGGACCAATAGGTTTGGCTTACAAAATTCCACAGTGTGATCTTTGAACATTAAACAGAGGCTGATTGGTTTAGTTTTCTGACAATTGCATATGGGGTTATTAAAGATCAAAGGTGACAATATTTCGACATGAATTGGCATAGTTATAAGCGAGATGTTCTTCGCAATGTGTTGACGGTGGGGAATGTTGGACAAATAATTTAACTTGAAATAGTTTATGCACTGAAAATTTACATTATAACTTTCGGAGTTTTTCCGATATTCCCGTGAAGAAGAATGTTGCCCTCATAAGTTATAATGGTGGCTGTCTGGATTCGTCGTTGAGTAGCATTCCTAGTTCTTGAGGCTGTAATTCCTTGTTGATCTGGTTTTTTCTACAGCTTCGAAAAAGCTGTCGGTTGAATTTTCGAACTTTTTTGGGCAGTTATTTCAAAGGAGTATAGTGCATTTACTGGTCTATAGAGAAGTTTTCCAACGGGAAACTGTGCATTTACTGGTCTATAGAGAAGTTTCCCGTTGGACATCTCTGCCAGTGCGCTTCTTGTCACCCCGTTTTTACCTTTTTTTAAAAGTTCTTTTATCCTTGCCAACTTCCATAGGCCTCGAGGCGTTTCTGGTTCACCTACTAATACAATTTCCTCCTCTTTTGGCTTACAATCCTCTTTGCTTTTAGGATTTGCGTGTTCCTTTTGAGTTCCTACCCTGAGACTCGTTAAGTAGTCGCGAATTTCGAATATCGCAAAGCTCCAGATAAAATAAAATAATAAAATGAAATAAACTAATGTACAAATCAATCGCATAAATTGTAAGTAAAGGTTAACAATGTTATGAATTATTTAGCCAATTTCACATTTCATTTTCTCATGCGTTTTTCTTTGTTATCTTGATCTAACTAAATTCACATCCTTTTTATGGCAACAAACCCAGTTCGTATGCTAAATTTCTTATCTGAGAACCAATCTTCTTACAATCCTTATAGTACAATCGGATTTTGATAGTTTATCCAAAAGAACATATAGCTTTTCTTGTTGCTTACGTATCAAAAGTTCAGTAACCGCATTACGCTTCGGTAAGTGTCGAGAAGGCTAATCTGCTGAATTCGTTTCTCAACGATGTAGATTTATTCGAGATGTAATATTGTTCTTGTACAATATTACTAGTTTACAAGGAAGGTGTGAAATATATATGTATATATTACACGATGAATTGGTAAGTAGTGATGAGTTATACAAAAACCAATATGATCAACTAACGAATTCCTCGTCGTTGATAGTAATTTGACTGTCCGTTAGTTAATGAGTCGTTGGGTTGGGGATATGCCACGGCAAATGTAAGAACACCGTAGTTTGTTGTCCAGTGGTGGCTGATATGCAAAGATGTTGTTGTTTGTGGTTCAGTCGTGGAGGATACGCGAAGAGGATTTATTGTCTGCTTGGTTGTAAAAACTAAACTTTCGGATTTTTTCCTTTATATATATATATATATATATATATTAGTAAGGAGTTTTGTAAGCTAGGAAATAGGAACAAGGCCAAAACGAAAAAAAAAACAAAAACAAAAGAAAAGCAACAGATGAATATAACGAGCTCTTAACAAAATACAGAAAAAACGAAATAACACTGGAAGAATTTGGACAACTCAAACCAGATTATGTAATGAAGTATAAAAAAAGAATAATCGAATACGCCCATACATACCTGATCGTATAGAAATCACGGAACTCTACCTTATAATAGAAGAACCGGGCATCGGAAACACTAAAACCATAGACCGGAAAACAAATCATTAACAGGGCTACTTTACAATTCGTTGCCTCGCAATATGACCCATGGGGTTTCTGATACCATCGATGATTTCATTCAAACTATTTTTCCAATACTTCCAATGCTCGTTTGTGGTAATACTATACAAACGAGCTTGACTGTTGACTGTGTTATCACTCCATAAACGAACAATGGCAACGAACAGCCCAATGCTGACCAACGCCGACAAGAACACGAACACTATACCTGTACCACCAAGCAATTAATCAAGATCAACGAACTGGACCGCCACAATTTTCGACGTAGACAATTTCAACATCGAACTCATCCAACGATACGGTAACGGTTTCAAGTACGCAATAATAGGAAAAGAAACATGCCCCACCACCAACAGAGCCCACTTACAATGCTTTTTCCAATTTAACACAACAATACGATTTATAACATTAAAAAATAATTTACCACGAGGAAGCCATATTGAAAAAGCAAGAGGTTCTTCCTATCAAAATTACGTATACTGCGTAAAAGACAATAACTACCAAGAAATAGGAACATGACCGGAAACAGAACAGAGCTTGGGATCAACTCTCAACCCAAGAAGATGAACAGCGATGGTGCAAGATGATAAGAAAGTGGCCGTCCAATATAATCGACTTGCCGAGATTCGTAATAAATCCTGCAAATCAATTGGAAATACACGTATTTACTGATGCATCTAATTTTGCATATGCTGTCGTGACAAAGTAAAGGAAAGGGAGTTAAGAAAGTGAGGTAGATTGCTATTGTTCGTTCTGGAAGCTGTTATATTTTTAAAGGAATGACTTACAGTGTATCGGTTCGTTTTGTGTTCGAAACTTACAACAGATAATCCTTTGTTATCGTCCTGATACCAAATACAGTAAAGATAGGTTCAAATAATTCCAATTACAATAGAATGACTTCCAGGGTAAAGCTAGTAGAATAATGAGATTTTGTAAGGATTAATAGATTCGGAGAGATAAATGAAGAACGTTTGTGTGAACCTGAGTGTCGACAGATGGGATTTTTGCAACAATGAATGAATCTTAGATTTTCTTATGTTTATATAACGAGTGTGTAGGGAGAAAGGAAAGAAATACGATGCTTAACAGATATTTAGAGATAAACATGTTGGATATAAACATGTTTATAAGGTTAGATATCTCTACAGTATGCCCATCCATGTTTATAAGATTCGTTGTCATCCACATGTGCGCAAATCTCAACATCAGACAAAGCTCCTTTAGACGATTTAAAGATTAGATAGCTGACTCATGACCTTAGGCATGAGAGAAAAAAACAATATAAATGGAAACTATTTGAATGAATAATTTCATGATACAATCAATTATTTCGGTTTTTACGACACTCCCGACTGAGAGAAAATTTTAGACTTGGGGGATATAATTAAAAATATCTATTTGATTGTTTAATAAATGTAGGTTGGTTTTGTTGGGTTTTTCGTGAGACAGCTAATTCAATTTCAGTCGGGTTTGTCGTTTGATGTAAACATTTAATACAAGGTAGATAAAATATGGAACCGAATAATTTTAATTTCACTTTAATGGTAATTATTATCAAACTAATTATGAAAACACAAACGCCAAAAATAATAAGTCGCCAATGCATTCTAAACTTGTCTAGTTCTTGTATTAGTTCGGTCATTTTGTTGACCCCATCTCCGATTTGTTTTGATAGTTCGGTGCTTTCTTGGTTGATCTCTCTCCAGATATTCCATTCTGGCCGTTTGACTTGATGATCCGTTATTGTGATAAGATTTTTAGTTTAGCATTTATTCTTTTAATCTCAAAGAGATCGATGATGCCACTGGTAAATTTTATTGGCTTCAACTCGGGGTTATTTGATTTACAAGGTGCGATTTGGAGACTTCCATTGTTATGTTTTGCGATTACGTCGTTCCTTTGTAGTATTAAGTTAGCTGCTACAGTAGGATTATCATGCGATATCCATTCAATAAGTGTTAGTTATTACGATTACGGCAGCTATTTTGATAGATTTCATTAAACTTCTGCTGAAATTGTTCTTGAAGAATATTATAGGGATATTGAAGTTTGGTATTTTCCGGATCGGTTCCCTTTTCCTTAGTGTTTTCCATCATGAGAAATCCTTTATAAATTGAAGTCATCTGATTTATATCTTGGTAAAGGTCTAGTATATATTTATTTTGTCGATTACGATATTGTTGTCCATTTATTGGGATTGATGAAATCGCAGTTTCTTGAATCAATTGTTTCATTAGACTTGAATGTAAATGCCATTTGAAGTTCATCAACAATGATGAACTTCAATCAACAATGATGTGAGTGTCAAAGACTCATGCTTGGTAATTTCCAACCTTTCGATATAAGCACTTACTCACGGCTTCTGTTTCATTAAATAGAACTATGCTTGTATTAGTTATGCATTTTCCACTTTGTGTGAGGCAATGTTGGATGCTGTCGAGATCCGATACTGTTTCCTTTCCATCATAGATGAATATTTCTCCTTCTTGCAGTAGGAAATTTGTTATTGATTGACATCGAATTCCAAACCATCCATAAGAATATTGCACATTGTTTACGGTTCTCCATTGGTTTGGAGATATCTGTTGAAAATCCCTTCCGCTTAATCTTTTCTTATCCAGCAATTTACAAAAGTGTGAGGTAACTGCCGAAATAGTGGTTTGATCTGACTCCACTGATT
>NW_018109071.1:5892-8531 GCF_000183805.2 Loa loa | reverse complement strand
GAGGCTTCGTTTCACGACAGTAATTGAAGCAATTAGTTCGAGCGATTAGTTCAAGTTCAATTAGTTAAATCAATTAGTTTAAACGATATATCAGTGAAAATTATCATTTCCTCAAAAAAAAAATTATTGCCGAGAAATAGCTTGGAAAAAAATTGTCGTCGTACTTTAGTAAAAATTTAAATTGATTAAAAGGAAATTAAAAAAAATCGATAAAATAAAATGTTATGAAATATTAATTTGCATATTACCTATCATAGTATATAATTTTGAAGCAATTTACATCAATGAAATTATAAAAATCTCTGAATTGGTAAATTTTATCAATGAACTTTTTCTAGTGTTTATATTTTGGTTGTGTGGAAAAAAAGAAAAAAAATTAATCCATTAAATGGTTCCATTATCAAAGCCAAAACGATTACAAGAAATTATCTTACCACCATATATCAATCGAGGAGAGCAACGAATTCGTCGTGAAAAAAAGAAAAATATTTTATCAGTACCATTTTTGGATGTAGAACTTCGTTATTGGTATCGAGTTGGATATAGAGTTAATATTTATTTCAAATATATTTTACGCATCACATCTATTTGTCAATATTTTTACATATTTTATGCGCATTTATCATTATTTCGTGAATGAATAATTAGTTATTAATTGTACTCATTTTTAATTTATTTTTTGGTTAAATTTTGATATTTATTAAAATTTAGTATTTGCTATTTTGATATTATATGTTTTTAAAAAAAAAAAAGAAAAAAGCTTTATTATTCGAATTTTAACTGGAAATAAAATTGAATGCTAATTTTAATTGAGTGTAAAATTTTTGATTTATATTTTGTAAATTAAGACTAAATGATAATTTTTTGATTGTCATTTTATTTTATGTATTTTAGTTCTTGAAATTAAATTTGAACTTTGCAATGTAAAAAAAAAAAAAATCAGACGAAAACTTTTTTTACACTATATGATTAACTGTTACAAGGCAGTGCATTTTAAATATTTTAGTTCTTGAAATTAAGTTTAAACTCAATTAAAATTAAGAATTAAATGTTCTAAGTTTAATTGATTCTAAAAATAGAAAAATCTTTGTTCGTAATAATTTAATATTTCAGCAACGTGGTATACATAGTCGGCCTTACACGTACGTAGTGATCACGTTAGAATCATTATTAGTTTTATTAGCATTCCTGCTTCTTTCATTAATCCTTCGTATTATTAATACTTCACCTGATGCACCAATTAATATGCTTATTGCGCAGCGCAATTATTTTTTAACAGTACAAAATTCGGTTTGTTAAATTTTTTCTTTTTTTTTTATTATTTTTGATATATAATCGTTTCTTTTTTTTCTTAGTATAACATTCAAATTATCTTTTCTTTATCAGTATTAAATTTAAATATTTAAATAATCAACTTCAGTGGTTGGTGGGATGTTTTATTCAAATTTGAATATTTGAATAATCAACTTCAGTGATCTGTGGGTTGTTTTATTCAAATTTGAATATTTGGATAGTTAAAACTTGAATATTTAAAATTTCAATAAATATTTAAGTGAATATTTAAATAATTAAATTTGAATATGTTTGAATATATTTCTCATGTTTAATAATTTAGAATGATTAAAAACATTAAAATATCATAATCGTTCATTCGTTCAATCATTAATTTATTCATTTAACATAATTAATTGATGCCAATCATTGCTAATTTAAAGCGTTTTTTCCAAAACATTTCTACAATTGATATTTTGCTTTAGTGATCCGTGAAATATTTGATAAATCATTAAAAATTCATTGTTTTTTTTCCTTCTTTTTTCTTGTATATCCATAATAACTAATAAAAAAATGGTAGAAAATAAATAATTTAAATGTAATAATTTAGATTATTTCATGTCGCACGTAAAACGTAAGCATAATTTATTGCTTAAACTACACCTACAATATGAATGCTAATTAATGAAATATTAATTAAAATTATGAGATGACAAAATCATAATCAAAATGTTGTCATATCAATGTTTACAGCACAATTTTATAATCCATTGAGTTCATACATATCTCATATGATATCATTAATTTTCATGCTGCATAAATTTTCATACCACAAAACAGTAATAATTACCAATGATAATTAGTAATGACTGTAATAATAATGATGATGATAATGATAGTGATAATGATAACGATGATGAAAATGATAACAATAATGATAATAATTACAACAATGGCGCTAATAATAATAAATTATTAGTATAATTATAATTATAATAATAACAATAAAATAAAATTTTAGATCGCAGCAAAACGACTAGTACGATCAATTGACGAGCATTTCTATAAACAATATCGGTATCTTATGAAAGGAACAATTCCAATTTCAATATTTTTAATAATAATCGTTATGGCAGCAATTATGATTTCAACCGGACCGGAAAGTAAGTAGGTGTTTATTTAAAATTTTAAAATAAAATGTTTTAAAAATTAAATTTCTTTTATTTAATTTTAAAATTTAACCAGATTAAAATCAATGCTTATCATTTTTCCATTATTTTTTTCCTCTAATATCAAAATTTTGAATGCCAAAAAAAAAAAGAAAATTAAATAAAAGAAAATTAGAATATCAAATTTTTTTTTTTTTT
>NW_018109071.1:0-5177 GCF_000183805.2 Loa loa | reverse complement strand
GAATATACTAAATTTTTTTTTTTTTTTTTAAGGTATAAACGATATACTTTATGTTTTTTACACCTCATAATACTTCTCATATCAATACTATTTACTCTTCCCTCTTTACTTCATAGTCAATATCAAGTTCCAATTGTAAGTTTAATAATATTTCGATACTTAAAATCATTGCTTTTCACTTATTATATTTTTTAATATTTTAGTGAAATAAAATAATTTAGGACAATGAAAAACAATTAATAATCAAATAGGAAATGAATAAAAAGTTGGCAAATAATAAAATAAGCATTTCTGTTTATTAAAGTTTGTCATCTTCATTTCTTTTTTTTTTTATTTTTATGTCATCTCTTTTTTTGCAAAATTTTTTTATTTTATTCAAATTTAGTTTACAACTAGTAATTTCACAATGATGGATGATTTTTTAAATGCATGGCTTGTAATAGCATCATATGAGATGGAAAGAGTAACAGAAAATGAAATACAATTAATTTCATTATTTGAGGTATGAAAAAGGTTTGAAAGTTTATGAAAATTATATTTTTTAATTTTGAAAAAGAAAAAAATTTTTTCCGTTTTTTTTAATTAAATGTCTTAAAAAACTACAGATTTGATTAATATTATTCACCATAAATTTGATATAATTTTAGATATCAAAATTACAGCTAATTAGTGTAATTTGCAAAATCACGAGATTTAAGATAATTTTACAAATTAGTCTGATTAATTTAAATGGTAGCTGAAAATTAATCTGAATAATAACCTAATATATTTAATGATAATAGCAAGGATGAAATATAAATGAACAAAAATATATGTTCCAAAATTAATTTACCAATAATCTATCGCTTTTGTTTTTGTTTTTTCTTTTTTTTAGCCCATAAACGTTTTTTACACAATCTGTATTTAATTACTGATCAGTTTTTTGAAATGTAAATATGCTTAAAATTGGTTTAATTTTAGATCAAAGCAAATTGTATTAAATTGAAATGAATTTAAATTAAACAAAGTCGATTTCATTTAAATTTTGCAATATAAAACATAAAATGAAACATGCGACAAATTGGTGACATTTTTTGAAATTTATAAATGGAAATATTTAAGAAACAATACAATTGTTGCGCAGTAAATAATAATGCATTGGCTTGGCAACAATTTGCAAAACATTCAATTGTTTCATATGTTTATTCGACAAATATCACTGAAAGAAGTATTAAATATTATATAAATGAAAAACGGTATTTCAGTTTTCTTTTTTTTCCATTCTGTCAATTATTCGTTAATCTGAAATGAATTTTTTTTTTAAGAAAAAAATTAATTTGAAATAAAATGAAATGATTTCATAAGTGATTGAAATATTGTCAATTGGTATTTCAGTTTTCTTTTTTTTCATTTTTCAGTATTAATTATCCATTAATCTGAAATGAATTTATTTTAAGAAAAAAGTTAATTTAAAATAAAATGAAATGATTTTATATGTGATTGAAATACTGTTAAATGGTATTTCAGTTTTCTTTTTTTTTTTCTCGTTCTCATCAATTATTCATTGATTTAAAAAAAAAATGAATTGAAATAAAACGAAATAATTTCATATCTTGTTGGAATTGTTGTTACGATAATTAATATAAAATTAAAGATTACAAAAGTTTCAAATCAGTTAAAAACAAAGAAAAAGAAGTGAAATACAACAGAAGAAATTTAAATCAAATTAATTGATATTGATCAAAACCTAACAAATTAATTAATACCGTTGATTAATTAGTGATAATAATGATTCGCAAAAAATATTTTTTTAACTTATCAGCTGATCATTCGCATACAATTCATTGTATCCGGATGATAATAACAGGTAAGATAGGTGAGATGATTAATAGGTAAAATGAAATTACCATATTTTCTTATTCGATTGAATTTTTTTTTCTTTTTCATTTTAAATAATTTTATTTCAGGGAGAATTGTAAAAATCATATGACATCAGAAATGTCGAATAATATTGCACAATGTAGTGCATTGGTAAGATATGATAATGATTACATAATTAGTTTCCTGCTTACTTAAATACTTGTATAATTAAATATTTATTTGTTTAATAGCTTATTCAAACATTTATTTATTTGTCCGTAGCGATAATTATGCAATTTTTTTATCCGACTTATTACTTCACTTAAATACTCGTATAATTATATTTGTTTACTTTCCTGTTTGTTTTTAATTACGGTATTTTATGAGATTATAAATCTCATACTTTTAATAATAGAAACAATGAATAATTCTAATAACAATTTAATACTAATTTCAATAATTTTAATACTTACTACTGGGTGACTCTTTTTTAATAAAAAAAAAAAAACAAAAACAAAACAACATTAATAACAATTTTAAAAGCAAAAATGAATTTATACATTTTAACTTAATTTCATAAGGTATTAATTTTTGAAATTTGTTTAATTAATTAAAATTACAGATGCCACGTATGAAAGATGGTTTAAAATTAATACATTTATGTTATATAATTGTCATTATCATTAATATATTATTATGCATCCTTTTCGCATTTTCCAATCTTTGTAAATGGTTCCTGGAATGTGTCAACGAAGAGAAATATATTAAAGAGATGAAACTTGGGAAAGTATTTCATGCACAATTACAACTTAATAACAGGTGAATAATGAAAGTTTTACAAATGAAAATAATTTTCTTTTTCAATCATTAATTAAAGAAATTACTTTATTTTTAATATCTTAAAATAATTAAAAATATTGTAATATATTAATTAAAATTTAAGGAAAAAACGTTTTTGTGCTTTTTTTTAATACATAAATTTTTTCAAAAAATATTTAATATGCAAAATTTTTTCAAATAAAAACGATCCTTTTAAAATAAATCATTACAATTTAAAGAAAAAAAAGAAAAACGAGAAAAAAAATGTCATTAAAGAATGGCTTCCTTTCAACTTTTTTTCCTTTTTTTTTATTTATAATATTTTTTCATTTTCAAATTTACCTAAATAATTAACTTTTTAGGGGGAAAAAAATAATTGAAATTGATAGGAAAGAAGAAATGATACGATAAATATTGTATATATTCAATAGAGATAGTTCAGAAAAAAGAAAAAAGAGAAAACCGATTATGAAATTTCATATCAAACGAAAATTCTTCCATCAAATTCGAAATTTAAATTTCATTTTATTATTTTATGTATTAATTTCTTTTTTTTTTTGTTATGAAAGGATAAACAAATAATTTATTAGCAAACTGTTTGATTGGTTTAAAAATTAAATTAAATAATAGGAAGCAAATTATGGAATGTTGTGAGGAAATTATTGCTAACAGTAAAAACGATTTCTAATTTCGTATTTTAACAAATGTTCAAAAAAAAAATCTCGAAAAGAAAAATGGAAAATTTTTTCGCTGTGGAAATAATAAATGGAATTGATTATCAGTGAAACAGTGGTCGATTCTTAATCTGTAATAGGATTATCAGTGAAGCAATAATCGATTGTTAATCTGATAAGTTACATTTATTGATATGTTATTACTCTGATTAGTTATGCTTTAAAATGCTAAATCCTTAGCCATTCTTTTTTCTTTTGAAAATTTAGAAAATTCCAAAACTTATTCATTTCTTATTTTCGTTAATTTTATATATTACAATTTATAGCATCAAATTTCGACAATTTTACCATACATTTTTCCCCATATCGATGGGATATGAATGCGTATCAAATGAACAAATTAACTTTGAAACATACATACGTACGTACACGTAATCATAATACGTAAAGATAACGTATATCCGGGACGCTTAAATTGTTAAATATTAAATTAATTTTTACAAAAATAATTAGTGAAATCAAATGTAGCATTTTTATAGCTTATCAATTAATAATACCAAATCTTAGTAAGGTTGTAGAAAATGTAAAAATGAATCAGTGAAATTTTTCCTTCCGGGAAACTGATATCACAGAATTTCGATATTCAGGAAAAAAAAATGATAGAAAATGATAGGCGTTGATTGTAACCTATATGTGACAATTTTGAAATGATGGAAAAGAATAACAAATTCTGAAATAAAAATTATCCTCTCAAAATTGTTTGATTTTTAAATATTTTATTCAAAAATTCGACATGAAAACTCACTTATTTTCCGATTCGGTTAAAATCATAATTGCTACCAAAACGATTATTTGTAAGAATGCAAATCATATAATTTAATCAAATTACCTTTAAAACACCTGATTGAACAATTTAAATTTCAAATGAAATTCTTATCATTTCACGGATTTATTGAAATAATGAAATAAATGTTAGATAATATTTTAAAATTTTTATTTTCAAACAAGGTTTTCTTGTCTTTAACAAATCATACATTTAATCAAATCACCTTTGGAACATCTAAACGATATTTTCATTTCTCACAATTTTTATGTTATCTTTATTGTATTCATTATATAAACAATATCGTGTCACATGTCACATTTATTCGAATCAAAATATTTGAAAACAATGATCGTATAACTGAATTATCCGATTTCTAATATCTGAAATTAATGTCTTTACAACTGATTTATTTTAATTATGGAAAGCGAAATGAATGATTGTATGTTTGAGTTAATTAATTAGAATAATCGAAATGAATGGTCACATACCCAAAAGATTTGAAGTGGATTTAGTATATGTACACATATTTTATTATGGTATCATAAATCAGTATATATGAGCTGTACCATGCGTTGAAGACTTTTTTATTAGTCTATTTGAATTTAAATCACTTCCGATATATTCTCATGAAAAAGAGTTATAAAACAAAGTAAGATTTAATACAAACATGTTATAAATTTTAAAAATATTTCCTAGTCTTACTTATTACTGCGTGTTACTGTAATTCGGCCCATTTCTTGAATTTAATTCGATTATTAAATGAAATAATTGCATGGTGAAAGCATCAAACTGAAGTGACATCATAGAGTGAAAGTGATATTGTCGGATTTTATTTATTATTATTATTCTTAATATTATTGCTATTATTATTATTATTATTATTGTTTTATTATCATTATTATTATTATTATTTTATTATCATTATTATTATTATTATTATTATTTTATTTATTATCACCATTGTTATTATTATTATTATTATTATTACTATTATTATTATTATTATTATTATTATTATT
>NW_018109070.1:6911-8575 GCF_000183805.2 Loa loa | reverse complement strand
GTCACCTGGAGTATTCAGAACTGAAGCGATGCATAACAGAAGGTTGAACCAAATGATGTACGCCATCGATATAGTGAAGAACAAGGCGATGTACGGAATTGTTAAAATGGCAAAAAAGCTCGAATGGAAGCTTTTAATTTCAGATTGGTTGGAATTAAATGACCAAAGGTTCAGACAGTTTTTAATTTATACGTTTCACATTATTTTTTATATTCCTCTCTCTCGCATTCTTTTTTTCGATCTCTGAACCAGCAGTCGATGAATACGCTTTTGGACTGCTAGAAGTAGTGAAGCCTACTAGAAATAGTGAAAGGTTGAAAGTTTCGACGTCACGGAGAATGAGAAAACTTGCATGAATTGAAAGTGGCGGATTATTGGTATTAAATGTTATTGGTTAAAGGAATATTTAATCCGTACCGTACTGAATAACTCTGTTTGCATTTTGTGGCATTGTTATGGAAATTTTCGGTTTTTCGTTTGCGTGGCTTTAGTCAATTGTTAATGCAAACGAATTGCTCATCATCATATTTATTGTTTATTAATCATTAAATTTACCTTATAGTTTACTAATAATATTAAATGAATGTAAACGAAAAAGGTTAATTTACAAGATTTTGTAAGTTTGATTAGCGAACTAACCATCGGAATAATTACTGTCACCATAAGGTTGATGTTAATTTGTAAAGTATGATCACTTGTTATCTTAGCTACTTAGCATCAAATAGCTTAGATAACCATACATGAATTAAATCGGAAAATTTGCTAGTTTGATTTTGTTAGCTATTTTAAAATAATTCCACGTACGCAACAAATAGTCTAACGTAGCAGCGTTAAGCTTAATATGCTATAATTAAATTGAAATTAAATTTACTGTTATTCAAATAACCTTAAATATAGGTGTTCGATAATTGTGATATGCTCGATTTCGTAAAAAATATGGTGCTGAAGATGCTGAAGTTTCACCATCACTTATTGATTGCGTATTGATTAAACCATCATTTAGACATTTATCATTATTCGGTTTTGTAATAAATGTATTACCATCAAGAATTCCATTATCTACAAAAATTATTTAATATTTTAATATAATAATAATACCATCATTTCTCATAGTAATAATAGTAAGAGTTAAAAGTTAGTTGCTAATTAGGCTATATATAACAGAAATGTACTGTATTTTATCGTTTTATAAGTAAATGTTAGATCAGAAATAAACGTATCAAACGAGCGGCACTTCGCAAATAGTCTTCCAAAACTTGAAAAAAAGACGCAAGAAATTTTTCAGGTTTACCGGATTTGGTGGATTTGAGCCAAGCTGACAAACTATTGAAAATTTGACTTCCATTTCCTGAAAAAATTAACCATTTTAAATTTTGCAGCAATTTGTATACAGTAAAATTGAAATGGTTGTCAGAAGTTGAAATTTTATGCATAAAATAGCTAAGGTATAATAAAATACTGATATCATCATTGTAGTTTAACCACTTTGGTATGTCAGCGCAAACTACTCGATATAAAGAAGAGTCTTCTGATAACTCGTATTCCCTAACCACTCAGTAATCTTCTCCAACAATGCAACTTTCTCAGTGGTAGGACAGTACGTGCAAAATTAATATTCTGTTTTGCTTATTACCATACCATACCGTTTGATCCCATCATTGACA
>NW_018109070.1:2612-6384 GCF_000183805.2 Loa loa | reverse complement strand
ATTAATTAAAGCTTTATATCTATAGTGATATGTTAAATATGTTTATGAACTGATTAATTAAAAGCTTTATATGGTATTCATAAAAGCAACAATTATTCATTACAACAACAAAATCCATAACAAAAGCCAAATGAATATTGAATTGATCGAATTTTTTTTCTTTGCTAATAATTGTCAATGATGGGATCAAACGGTATGGTATGGTAATAAGCAAAACAGAATATTAATTTTGCACGTACTGTCCTACCACTGAGAAAGTTGCATTGTTGGAGAAGATTACTGAGTGGTTAGGGAATACGAGTTATCAGAAGACTCTTCTTTATATCGAGTAGTTTGCGCTGACATACCAAAGTGGTTAAACTACAATGATGATATCAGTATTTTATTATACCTTAGCTATTTTATGCATAAAATTTCAATTTGTGACAACCATTTCAATTTTACTGTATACAAATTGCTGCAAAATTTAAAATGGTTAATTTTTTCAGGAAATGGAAGTCAAATTTTCAATAATTTGTCAGATTGGTTCAAATCCACCAAATCCGGTAAACCTGAAAAATTTCTTGCGTCTTTTTTTCAAGTTTTGGACGACTATTTGCGAAGTGCCGCTCGTTTGATACGTTTATTTCTAATCTAACTTTTACTTATAGTACGATAAAATACAGTACATTTCTGTTATATATAGCCTAATTAGCAACTAACATTTAACTGTTACTATTATTACTATGAGAAATGATGGAAAAAAGGATAGGTGAAAGAGGAGGGTACATCTTATATATGCAATGAAAGTATCAGAACGCAATCAGTATGAGGACTAAAAACATTTCACTGAACCTTTTCATTAGTTGTTGGAACCAATATTCTTTTTTGGATTAACAATTTAATAATAAGATTGAAGAAAAGGAAGGATGAAGATGAAGACAAAAGAGAAGTGGAATTTCCGCGAGTGGTTTTGTTCCGTTGCTCAAGTCTTCCGCCACATTGGGATCAAGATCAATCGGAATTGCTCTATGAACTCCTGGAGCACGAGCGTAAAATGGAGCGTTAACGTCAGAATGATCATACGAGCCGTTTCTCAATAAGGAACATTGATACGGTACCAAGAGCGCCGGACGTAGAGAAGTGGAGGGAATTCGTGAAATTGCGCTATAAGTTTCACTTCAACAGTATTGCAAATATGATGTAAAATATTCGTTATGTAGTATAAAATGTTGAACTGAATTAATTTGTCAGCTTATTCTTAAAAATGCATAATATGAATCATTCAATGGTGACACTAACAATAGTCCTCTTTCACCTTTGTATTCATTAATTATTTGTACATTCATTTGAACTTCATAACATCGATTCTTTAGCATTTCTGCCTTTCGTTTGCCTGAAATTCATTGGTTTGCTTCAATAAGAAGAGCCTAAAATATCAATATACTAACCGCTGGGCCTGCTTCAATAAGAGCCTAACCAAATGTTTTGCAGCCAAATGTTTTCTATACAATCAATTATTCTCTTGGCTTGTTCAAAATTTGTTGTGAATAAATAAGAGAAAAATTTTATGAAGTAAGACATTTTCTCTCCCTTTTGCTATGAAATAGTGAAACGATGAAGCATGAATGGTGCGTATGTTGTGACAGACAGCTTGCCTACTAAGCCATTTTTCCATCTATTCTATCAGCAATACCCTATTTCACTTGTCCTACTATTAAAGTCCAACTTATCCATCTATCCATTCATCCATCCAACAACCATTCAATCAGCTAGCCAGCTAGCTAACCAACCATATTTCTACTTTGCCACAATCCTATCAATACAATGATTTTAGCTTTTCACTTCCTTTTACAAACAAAATTTACATTTCGTTTTTTATTCTTTTTTTTCTTTTTATAAATTTATATCACTTTTTTTTTCCATTACTTTGCCATATTTTTACTCAAAATTTCATTTCTTTTTTATATTTTTTTAAATTCTTTTTTTATTAATTTCTTCCTTTCCTTTTTCTCATTTCTTATTTATTCAAATAAATGATATAAACGAATCTCTTTTTTCTCCCTCTCTCTTTCTCTCTCTCTCTCTTTCCCTTTTTCCCCCTTTCAGCCTCTCTTAGCATTTCTGATTATTACTTCATTTTAGCAGAGATAGAAATTGTTGGATTCTATTTGTTTTTTTTTTATTTTTTATTTTTTTCTTTTTTTTTGAATTTCTTCATCTATGTTTCACCAATATTTCATCTTCCTTTTTTTCTTCCATTCTTCCCATTCATCTTTATTTCTTCTATTTGCCTTCCTTTTTTATCCATTTTTGGTAGATATATATATATATATTAATTTCTTAATCAAATCTAATTATTATTTTCGAAGAATATTCACTCATCTGTTCTAATCATTTCTTATAAAAAATTCTTCAATTCTTTTTTTTTCATTTTCTCTCTTTTTTCTTTTTTCTTTTTTTTTTTCTTCCATCTCTTTTTTTTCTTTTTCCATCCATACATTTTCTTTTTTGCCATTTTTAGTATCGAAATATTTGAAATATTTATTGATTAACTTTTATTTAATAACGAAATCATTGAAAATTTATTATAATTTTAACTTTTTATTTCCATATTTTTTTTTTGCAATTTTCGTCTTCATTTACAATTTTTCAAATAATAAACAAAATATTTGAATGATTTATTTATAAAATTTAAATATTTTAATTGTTTACAAAAAGAATGATAAATAATAAAAATAAATTTTTTAGCTTTTTTTTTGTAACATGGATTTCCGAGATATGATCACATGTGCAAATAATTCGAGCAAGCATTCCAGCCACAATTCAAAGGATAAATTGAGTAGCATCGATGATGATGATGATGATGTTGGCGGTGATGCTTCAAGTGATTGTGATAGTGTTGCTGATACGTATGACTTGTTGTTTTAAAATTTTGAAAAAATTTTTTGAATTATTTTGGAAAAGAAAAAAAGGAAAGCATTCATTTTGTGGATTTCAAAAAAAAAACAAGAAATTTTGATAGTTAATACATACTTAAATGTATTTTTGATTTATTTTAAAAATTTTTAAAGTAAAAAAGAAAAAATTTATTATTTATGCAAATCTTCTATTAGAACATGGTCATCAGAAGTAGATATGAGTTATCAACAAAGCAATTTTACAACACAATCGTTATTATTACATCAACAGTATGATGATAAAAATGATAAATCAACAATTACTTGTATCGGAAATGGTGATAGAGAAATAACATTATCACTATATAATAGTGATACGACGAAGGTTTTGTTTTATTTGTTCTTTTACAAATAATTATGTTTTATTTTTTTTTCTCGTTCTTTTCTTTTTAAGTAAAAAATTACGATTATATTTTTATGATTGTAATTAAAAGATTAATTTAAAAGAGGTTTTTAAAGAGTTTTTGAAAAATTAAAAGTTCTAATTTCGTAAAAAATTAAACGACTTTTTTTTTGTAATTAAAAAATGTGATAATATTAAATTAATGTAGTAATTTAATCATTCCATTTTTAATTAAACGTGAAATTTTTTTCTCAATCTAGGATGATGATTCGAATAGTGATAGTGATGAAGAATTTGCGATACATGCATGCTTACGAGGATTTATTAAATCAAAATCGATATCAACAATTCAAAAACATAATTATGCAGCACCTATATCATATGCTGGTTACTTTTTTTTTTTTAATTTTTAATTCCTCTAAATAAAACTAAAGTTATGTTTGGTTGAAGAAATGGTTTAAACAAATGTTAATTTAAGAGTTAACTTAAA
>NW_018109070.1:0-1798 GCF_000183805.2 Loa loa | reverse complement strand
TATCTATTCCAATATTTACGTGCTTAATATACTTTTACCTATTTTCAGTTTAATTTTTCATTATTACGAAATATAATAAATATTTAAGGTTATTGTGTTACAGTAAATAATTCCCATAGTTTATCTATTCCAATATTTACGTTTGAATTAAATTATTCAATAATTTTTGTAGATAATGGAATTCTTGATGGTAATACATTTATTACAAAACCGAATAATGATAAATGTCTAAATGATGGTTTAATCAATACGCAATCAATAAGTGATGGTGAAACTTCAGCATCTTCAGCACCATATTTTTTACGAAATCGAGCATATCACAATTATCGAACACCTATATTTAAGGTTATTTGAATAACAGTAAATTTAATTTCAATTTAATTATAGCATATTAAGCTTAACATTGCTACGTTAGACTATTTGTTGCGTACGTGGAATTATTTTAAAATAGCTAACAAAATCAAACTAGCAAATTTTCCGATTTAATTCATATACGGTTACCCAAGCTATTTGATGCTAATTAGCTAAGATAACAAGCGATCATACTTTACAAATTAACATCAACCTAATGATAACAGTAATTAGTTTTATCATACCAGTGATTAGTCTGAAGGTTAGTTCGCTAATCAAACTTACAAAATTTTATAAATTATTCTATTCCGTGCTGGAATTTACATTCATTTGATATTATTAGTAAATTATAAAGTGAATTTAATGATTAATAAACAATAAATATGATGATGAACAAGGAATTGTCGCACTCATTCGGATGACATATATGAGAAATAAGAAGACTTGTTATGACAATTTAATGTTTTGTAAAAGCATTTGCTCATTTTCAGCTAATTTTCATCTTATTTTTCTCTTATAATAATGCAATTGTTTTTTAGCATTTCAAATTTTCATTTTCTTTTTTTTTGTATTTAAAACATTTTTTAGATTTCTAAATTTTTTTCTGTCATCTTCTTTTTAAAGATTTAAAATATTGATAATCAGATTTGTTTAATAAATATGATAATACTTTATGAATTAAAATTATAATTACTATTAATTATATTAATAATGGTTAGTAATTATAAAGGTAATTTTGCATTATTATTGATTTTTAGACAAAATCAAATATAAATATAATCGATAATTGGCCAACAGCAACAAATAATTTCAAGTATGGAATGGATTTTGAAAGTGATGATGATGATTTAGATCAAGCAAGATCATCACCATTTACTTGTTGTTGGTCAGCACCAGAATTCATCGGTGATAATGAGCAACAAGTAATTATAATCACAAAATTGTTTAATTATTTTCTAAATTTTTTAAATTTAATTTTTTTTCTTCATCATCATTTATTTTCTTTTCTATATAATAGCTTTGGTTTTTATAAAAAAGCAAAAAAACGAAAAGAAATTTTTATCATTAATCTTTAATTAAAAAGACCAAAAACAAGTTATTTTTAATTAAGCAATTTCTCTTTTATTTTCCTTTTTTTTTCTTTTTTTTTTTGAGTAATTATTTAAAGCAGAAATTGCATGAATAGTTACGAATGATTTACAAAGTTTTTTATATAAATTAATATCATTAATGATTTTAAATATGCTAGAAGCTTGAAATAGATCAAAGATTGAAAAAAAAAAACAACAACTGAAAGACTTCACCAAAGAAAATCATTTATTTCACTAGAAAAATTTAGATCAAAGATTAAAAAAAAAAAACAACAACTGAAAGACTTCACCAAAGAAAATCATTTATTTCACTAGAAAAATTTAGATCAAAGATTAAAAAAAAAACAACAACTGAA
>NW_018109069.1:6217-8587 GCF_000183805.2 Loa loa | reverse complement strand
GGGTCAAGTAGAAATGATAATTTCAAAATATCCTTTTAATGGGATTTTTTTTTGCAAAAGGGAAATAAAAGTACATGTGAACAATTAAGGTTCGAAAAAAAGGAAATAAAAAATGATTTAAAAGAAGTGTCCATAGGTATGAGCAGAGAAATAATGCATATAAAATTTCCATTTTGCGGAAAAAGTTTGCAAATATTTTTTTCGTTATTTTTTTGCGGAAGAATCACACTAATGATATTTGAATTTAAAAACTGCGAATTCAATTACAATGAGACAAGTGAAATTTCGATAAAATTGAAAGGTTATGAAGGAAGTGATTAGAAAGGAAGCAAAGATTAAATTTAAAAATTAAAAAAGAAAGATTTCAGGTTAAAATATTAAAAAAATAAAACAAAAAAAAAATAATGAATTGGAGAAGGTAGACAAATTCATATTTTATAGTATGCATATTTTTGACTGGAAAGAAAAGTAAAAGAGAATAAAAGCAAGTAAATACAATATAATGACATGGGAGAGGTAAGAGGAATGGGGAGGAATTAATTACTGAATTATGTCGTACTCACTGGTATACCTTTGCATCAATCAACTGGTTCAAAAGCTGTATCAAAACTGGTCGATTCAATTCATTTCTATTCGACTCAATGCTTCCATTCAATTCAATTCAACTCAACTCATCTCAACTCGATTAGATTAGATTCAATTCAATTCCAATACGTCCAATTTACTCCGCCCTTCTTCCTCACATTTAATCATTTCGACAATCACTACCAGTTGAGTAAGTAGACAGCATATTGCAGTAATATTAGTTTTATGTCAATTCATGCATTTTTATTAAAATGATTATTCAGTTCCTTCACATTTTATGATATTTGTTTCATTATGAACAGGTTTTTTTTTTCTTCTCCGTCTTTCTGGAATTTCTCCAGAAATAACAATCATAATCGAAGAGAGGAAAGGAAAAGAAAGAAGAAGAAAGGAATGGAATGGAAAGGAAAAGAAAGGAAATAACAACAATAACAACAAATAACTACTGTTAATACAATTACCGATTCTTACCTGTTTTATAATGATATGTATTGATTAAAGGAAAATAGCAAATTTCGATCATTTGTTTACTTTATGAATGAATGGAAGAGGAAAAAAAAAGACAAATTTCATAGTTATGGATGAAAATAAATTTCAATTTTAGAAAATTTAATTTAAATAAATCAAAGTTTAAGAAGTTCAAATTAGATATTAGATGTAAAGTAATGTTAAAGTGTAGCAAAGTTTAATGATATATTTTAAAAGAAGTTTTAAATAAATTTTGAAAGAACTGTAGTATTAAGAATGATTAAAATGATTAAAATATTGGAAATAAAGTAACAAAGAAGAAGTAATAAAAACGATTCAAGAATTGATATGATGAATTCCGGAAGATTAATATTCGGTTTACAAATTATTAGTAAGTGAATAAAATGGATAAATCAGGTAAGTATATTACGGGAATATAAATGTTTCCATTCATTTGAATTGTATTTGATTGAGATGTTTGAGTAAAAATATAAATAATTTTTGCACAAATAAATTTCATTTTATCAATTCCATCCCAGCAATTCATTTAAATATTTCGAAAAAGAAAAAAAGATGGAAAACAAAATACTGTCCCCAAATTGTCCTCACTCTAACCAGTCAAATAAGCCAAACTCATCAAAATCGTAATATTTTTTAAAAAATCTTTTCTTTTTTTTTCTTGGTAATTGTAATAAATTGAATATAATTTACACCATAGATATTTCAATATCGATCGATTTGCAATAAAAGCAATTCTTCTTTTTCGATGAAATCAAATTTACAAAATAATTAAAAAGAAAGATAACTACACTTAATGATAACAATGTGAAAAAAATTAGGAAATAGTATTATGTAAACTTCTTGTATTATAATTTTGAAAATTAATATTTGAAATATTCGTGCAATTAAAATGATATTTTATTGATCTTTTTTTTTTCCTTTAAAAGTTTCTTTTTTTGACTTGTTTTAATATTTTATTTTTGTTTTTTTACAGTCAATGTTAAAAATAAAAGAAAGTGTAGGAAAATTGAGGGAATAAAAGCATTAGGGAAATAAAGTGAAATGATAGCATCGTGTATTAAGCAAATGTTTGAGCTTTGAAACAAAAAATAAAAAAGAAAAAAATCGTTCCAATTTTTGCTTTCACATCAATTTCATTTGAATTCATTTGATAGTTTACAAAGCAAAAAGAATAGAAGAAAGATGAGAGAGAAAGAGAAAGAGAGAGAGAGAGAGGAGGAGAGAGGAGGGAAGAAAACAAAAGAAGTAACTTCTAGGAAAGGTAGTTACGGTAAATTACGCATACTAATTAAAAAT
>NW_018109069.1:1639-5959 GCF_000183805.2 Loa loa | reverse complement strand
AGGGAGAGAGAGGGAGAAACAAAGAGAACTTCTGAAAGGATTCGGAAATTACGCATACATTAAAATTAATTTATACGAATTAAACTCATTTAAAATTAATTTAAGTAATGCTAAGATTAAATTTTGAATTTTTTGAAAACCATCGGGTAAAAAAATGGAGCGTAATATGAATTTTAAAATCTTCGAAATTTCCGAACAATAGGATTTTGTTATTGTACTTGTTAAGAATGAAAACTGCTCAACTCTTTAAATCCAAAAAAGAAAAAAGGAAAGAAAAGGATGGGGAAAAAGCAATTTCCGTAACAATTGGCAAGGGATCAAAAAAACAAAAAGTAAAAACAAATTTTGTTGAATTCAAGAAAAAGTAGAATGCTGATAAGTAATGTAAAATTTGTATTAAATAGAAAAAGGATAAGGCGCAGTTAAGCAGTTATAAGGACAATTAGTCAGCTGTTTATTGGACTAATTTTTTTTAGGAATTTAAATTTAAAAAAACAAAAATGATTAGAAATTTGAAAAATTTTTGAAAAATGAATCACCACTGGATTAATGGATCTTTGGAAATGATGATTTAATAGAGAAAAAATATTGCTTCGTAAAGTACGGTTAGTAACAAATTACTTGCTACTCATAATTATTGCTTATAGTTTTATCGTCTTCATAGTTAACAATTTTGAACATAAACAATACAATGTATCAAGAATATATCCGGATCGAAAATCTGGAATCTAATTGTTACAGTTTTTTCAAAGTCGTAAACTATGGTAAACAAATCGTGAAGTATATCGTAAACTATCATAAATTATATAGTAAACTATCGCAAAGTAAACTACATAAATTATACATGGCAAAAATTTAAAACTTACCATCCAGAATATCCGGAATTAGGAATCTGAAATCTAGCTGTCATAATGAAAATTTAAAACTTAATATCTAAAATATATTTGGGATCGAAAATTTGGAAGTTAGCCATCATAGTGAAAGCCTAAAACCATAGTGTCCAGAATATATTCGGAATGAAGAATTTGGAATCTGGCTATCGTAATGTAAAACTTAGTATCCGGAATTCAGTAACTAGAATTTAATCTGTCACGGTGAAAAAATTGATTTAACACTTTATAATCACACTGTTTGTTATTGTTTATTTAAAAATTAAACAATAAAACATTTAAAAATAAACAGTATACCATGTTATGACATGATTTATTTTAAAAGTAATGAAATGAAAAACAAACGTCTGTTTGGTATGATTATTTCGATTAATTGCAAACGATGTTTTTCTTTCTTTTTTATAAAATTTGTGTTAATAACAAATCGTAAAACTGGATGACTTCATGCTTCATGTTAAATTCTGAAATTTAACGAATGATCCATTTTAAATCATTTATTTTAAACAACATCCCATCTTAACAGTTGGTGGAAAAAAGTTTAAAAAAAAAAAAAAAAAAAAAAACCAATCAAATTAAAAATTAGAAGGGGGGAAGATTAATTAAAGCTACTTTGAAATTCGAATAATTCATTTCAAACAATGATAGTATTCTTTTGAATACGATAAATTAAATCTTCGTGATATATGCATATGCCCAATATTCCAGTAAATTTACGACAAAATTTTGTTAAGGAAAATAATGAGTGATAATAAAAAGGGAAAAAAAAATGAAAATATTTGATGTATTAGAAATATTACTTCGGAATTGATTTTGCTAAGTTCTTTTCATGATTTCCAATTTTAATGGTTAAATTGAACTAAACTAATTTAAATTTAATATATTATATTGCAGAGCAACCATAAATTAGCTATTGTTATGATTAATGCATATTACACCTTGAATAATTTCAATTCTTGATCAAAATTATCGTTAATAATTGTTAAATTGGAATAGAAATTGTTGTTAACATTGTAATTATTACAGAAAGGAAATGGAAAAAAAGATTGTAATTGGAAATTAAAAACTAATATATGGATTATTGTTTCACTCACTTCCCTTTGTTATACTGGTAATGAAGATAAAAGTTTGGCTTTCCTATTTTAGTGAAATATTTGGTAAAATTGTTGTTTTTATCAAAAAAAAATTCGGCATTTATTGAAGCAAAAAAAATGAAGTCGAATTTTAATTAAGATAATTTGGACAATAAGTAAATTAAAATAGTTTTAGACAGAAAGACAAAAGCATTAAACTTACACACTTTTTAAAAATAATCAAAAGCAACTATATTAGGAATATGTGACTTTAGTTTGAATTATTATTATTCAATTATTATTATTAATTGTCATTTCAAAAATTAATTTTAGAAATCTGGAAAGATTTCCCGTATGGTAATTTAATTTTACAAAATCGTTTAGAGATGTAAAAACGAATGGCAACAACTTATCAAAAGATTGATAATATCTTATTCATTTCATTTAAATTCTTTCTGACAAAAAAAAAAAAAAAGAAAAAATGTAAAGGATGGAAAATATGTACGGTAAATAAATTTTAATTTACATTCGTTATATCCTCTTATATACACTTCAAAATGATTAATATTGAAAATAAACATAACATAATTGCAGAAAATTTCGAACCAATAAACAATTATAGCAATTTCGTGTGAAATTAATTTCTTTATTTCCGATTTTCAATCACTATTTTTAAACTACATTCGTCATTTCATACGAATAATTTAACAGTGGAATCATTTTTGTTGCAAAATTTTTAACGATAAGAAATTAAATACTCAAAGTAGAAGCTTTAAAAATTGTGAATTATCATTTCTTTTTTTTTCACCTGATATTCGGGATTTCCTCTCAACAGCATCTTTGAAAGAAAAAAACCGATAACTCTAGCCAATTTTTTTTTCTAATTTTAATATTTTAATAATTGTTAATAATTCAGTGTCAGCTAAACAATTTTTTTTTTTTTTGGTACACAAGTAATAATAAGATGTCATATTAACGATAGCATTTTGTATTAAAGAGATATTGTAAATTATTAAACATTACATAATCATTTTGTTAACAGTTATCATGATAATTTCCGCATAAAAAATAATTACAGCTCAATTAATTTAGGATTTCAATTTATGAGAGATAATATTTGAAAATTTAAAAGGAATTCATTTAATGCAATAATGAATTTCTTTTTCACAAATTACAAAATTCAATCATAACCTAATTAAAATTGCAAAAATGGCTAAAGTAAGAAGAAAAAGGGTATGTGCTTTTCTATTCATTTAAAGTTTGCTTTAAACATAGATAAAAAAAAGTGATTTTTGATCCTTTCATCAACTATTAACCAATGCTCAGAATATGATAAATAGAAAGAAAGAATGAATAATGAAAAGAAATTCAAATTCGATAGCTAATATCAGTAAAAAATGTTAACAGTAACAGAGATGTTAGTGATATCAATAGAAATGTTTACTATCTGGTAAAAGATAAATGTTTGAATCAGGGAAAGATTATTATTTTGCAATCATGAAATTTGATTCTTTTATGTAAGCCAATGTATAAAATACTTTAAGCTGCTGTGAAATTTAATTTTTCCAATCGATAAGGGTAATATAATTATCGAATAATTTAGTTTTTTATTAAATAACTGATTAAAATCGATTACAAAACATATCGATTACTAATAATAAACTATAGAAAACTATTTCCCAAAATGTTAATTTTTTTTTTTTTTTTTGTTTTGAAATCTTACAATCATTATACTTTTTCTATAAATCAATTTCTCATCTTTTTTTTCATTTAATTTAACTATATTAATTGATTAATCATTCATTAAATTATCACCAATGAAAGTTTGCCTAAAAATGAATCGGATAATTTGATGAAATCATTAAATTTGAAGTGCCAAAAGGTCATTCACATATGATGACAAATATCGTATTGATATGATATGTCAACTTTTATCATAATGAATGGATTAAATTGAAAGTTTGCATACATTTAAAGCAATTAATCGTTGTTAAATGTTTTAATTTTGTTTTGTTTTTTTTTTTTTTTTTGATAAAATTTTTTGGAATTCATTGTGCACTTTTAATAATTAAAACAAGATCACATACAATTAATGAATCAATCATCAAAGTAGTTATTTTAAACTGCATGGTGAATAACTTGCTCATTTCACATTTTTTTTTTATTTTTATTTTTCTTTTTTGAAAGAAAAGAAAAAAAAGGGAGAAAATAGAATTGGGAAAATTTGACCCACTGATGTAATTGGATTGCATAACTTTAATTGTGCTTTTTTTTTTTTGAATTTACAAGTTAATCAAAATTAGCGTGAAATTAAACAATAAAACATTTTAATGAATTTTATTCGTAAACCATACAACATA
>NW_018109069.1:0-1167 GCF_000183805.2 Loa loa | reverse complement strand
AAAAGAAAAAGAAGATAAAGACTATGAAAAATGAGAAATTTGATCAAAGGATGAAAAGTAAGAAATGTAAAAGGAGAAGCTGATGATAGTTTAGTTTACCGAAATATCACATTTTCCTCTTTTGCTTCTCTTTATTTTTATTTTATTTATTTATTTTATTTATTTTTTTGAGCACTATGGGACAGAAAATATTTGTTAAAATGTTATCATTGATTGCATTCGTTTTTCCTATGAATTCACAAATGCTATCAGAGAAAAAAAAGAAAAAAACTAACTAAAAGAAGAAAGAACCTGCGCTATTCTTCAATTGATATATTTTTTTTTTTCAATTGTAAATTTTTTTCTATTATTCAAATATTTCCAGATTTTAAGTTTTATTGTTAGCAATCAAAGTAACGAACGATATCAATAATATTAACAATTTCTTCATTTGTCTTTTTTTTTCTCTCTTTGTATAAAAATTTGCTCAAAAAATTAAAATATGACTTTAAACTAAGGATATTGGTAAATAGCATGGAAATGCATAATTTTGGAAATAAAAATGCTTGTAAATTTGTTTGGCGAAAATGAAAAGATTTACGGGATTCGTGAAAATTAATCTTTTCCTTTTTTTTTTTTTCTTTTTATTCTATTTAATTGATTAATTAACGGAATCATTCCAAAACTCTGTCACTGTATATGGAATGTACCAAAAGCAAAGCATATAGATATTGTATTAATTAAAAAAGAAAATCCTTCGACTGAAAAATAATTCATCAATATTGCTCATTGATAATTAAAAGATAACATTCAGTGAAATCAGAAAAGGACAACAAATATATTCAAGAAAAAATTTGAAATTAAATGATAGCATTATGATATTTTGCTCATGGAAAGAGATATATGTATGAAGCGGAAAATAAAATTAAATTTCATGAAAATGACAAAAAAAAAAAACAAATGAAAGAACAGTCATAATCGTTCCTCGTTTAGATTGTTCAAAGATTTATGACAAAATTGCAAACAAACTTTTTTTCTTTTTAAAATAACTTTAACCTTTTCTCATATTACAATAGAATTTATCAGTAGTAACATAAATTTTGCTAGGAATAAGAAACTAAACGAGGATTATCTCTTATCTCTATCGAATTTATTTTAGATTTTAATGGAATCTTTTTTCTTCCTCCC
>NW_018109068.1:5704-8611 GCF_000183805.2 Loa loa | reverse complement strand
TTGAAAGTCAGAAATGAAGAATAGAATGTACTAAGGTCATATTTTGTCTTTCTGTTCTGATTTGGATTATCAATCCATCATCTATCATTTACAGTACCAGTACTATACTTAATAGGACGAGATAGGAGTTGGAACTGGACCATATTACCATTATTGCCTGTCTGTTTGCTTGAGTTTTGCGCGATATGAATGGATGAATGTGTCTTTGTCTGACTTTATGGTAATTATATAACAGATGGCGCATGAGTGCCCACAGTTTTTTTTTTGGAATTCGTCATTTCTGAATGACGAGAATTGTTGGAAAATGAATGAACGAAAGCATTCGCCGAAATAGCTTATCTTTTCAATAACTGATAACATTAGCTTAGATGAGAGATTGTGATGTGATGAATAGTGGCATACTGAAAAGAAATATTTGTTTGAGATAATCTGGATTAATTTTTTTCTATCAAATCTGCCAAATTATTGAACGAATAAATGACCATATGGTTGTTTTAAATTACAACGGTAATTTTTCCTGTTTGGATTAACAGAGTTATGCAATGATTAATTAAAAAATCGTGAAATTTATTGGATATCGAAATTTATGCAATGAATCTGCTTAAGATTTACATTCATCACTATCGATGCTTACGGCCATCGGTAGTAAAACCACCTCTTAAAAAATGACAGATCAAATCACTGTTATCTGTCTCTCCAACTATTATCAATGGAAACGACCGAAATCACATGCCCAACAATTAGGCCAATCATTCATCGAATGAAAAAAACAGACCCGACAGATAATATTTAGTTTCTTCGTCTTATTACTGTAAAACTTCTCTTCAGCCTTAACATGCCAACGATATCAATGATAGACAGATTACAATCAGTGATGACTATAAAGATAATGAGAAGATATATTATGGGTATGTTTTCAATGCGAGTACGCTAACTGTTGGCTGCACGATGTTCCAGTTCACACTTATTTGCACCTATGCAATTTCAACTTGTCCATCCAGTCAATTCTTTCCAAAAGCCCTATTACACAATGCTTAATGTTATTCCGATATTTCAGTCATCAGTATGATGCAATGATCAAAAAAAGAAAAACGTGAACTGTAGTTATTTTTATTTGAGGATAAAATTACGATTTCGGGAAACTTTAATATCTATGACCATACATCTATTAATTGGAATCGACAAAAATTTGTAGCTAAAGAATGTTGAGTAAAATGGCATTTATCTTTTGATTGTGCCAAAGAATAAGATAATACATGCTTACAGAAATTAATTTAATTGGAAGATATCGTTTGAGTTAAACTTGCTGCAATGATCAAAAATTTAGTAGTATATTGAATACATTAAATAATATAATTGATTTCTATTGATTGGTTTGATTTTTTATCACTCTCAGTACATATGGTGTTGTTAAAGTAGTCGCAACGGATGATAACAATATAATGAAGAAATGAAACTTGTTCTATTCCTGAGATTTAGCTTATCGTAACTCAAGATTTTCCGGATATCGATGCTTATCCGAATGATGATATTGTTTAGGGTGAGCTTAACGATTTTGCTGATACATGGCGGAAAAGATACGGATAAGAACGATACTTTTCGTGTATAAAATCATAAAGCTTTTGTTCTGTGGATTAATGTGTTTTAATAAAACTTTCCAGTGTTTTTTTTAACCCTAATGATATGTATCCATTTAATTTCCAGTTTTATTTTTTGCTGATAGCAAATAGTTGGTGAATGTTGGAAAGGAATAAAATAAAATTTTCTGTTAGAAAGGAATAAAACAAAATAAAATTGTGGGAATTCTGCAGAACTATTTTCAATTTCGATATGAACGCTGACTTCCGTAGTGTTTGTTGCAAATGCTGAAATTCGTGGTGTGTAGGTGATTTATGTTAAGTTTGGGGGAAATATTAACTGATATGGAATTGAAATGAATTCTTCGATCTCAATGATGAGTCATCCCTTACTAACATTGTTTTTTTTTTTTCACTGATATTTCTGTCCTGTTTTCAATGGGGAAAAATGAAACAATATCCGATAATATTAAAGTGGAAATTTTGTGCATATTTTTTAGAAATATTTTGCACAATGCAGGCACCAAAATTGCAAGATTTTCTTTATTTCGACCTTAAACTTGGGTAATTAAGCCATTAATTAGATAAAAGAAACAATATTAATGTTGCATAATCACTCAGAATTTTTAAATAAAAATCAAAAAAAAAAATAAAATGACGCGTTAAAATGTGCTCTAGAAATGTTACCATAAGATCAATTCCATTAATCTGACAAATAAAGAAAAGATTGTTATCCTATTCTACATATATCTTTAAAGGAGTGATTTTACGATTACAAGAATTAGCAAGATTTTACGATTACAAGAATCAAATGTTCAAATGATCATATACTTAAAATACCACTTCAAATATCCAAGTAATCAAATACTTGAAATATTACCTCAAATATTCAAATGATTATGTACTTAAAATGCTACTTCAAATATCCAAGTAATCATGCCCATGAAACATTGAAATGTTACCTCAAATATTCAATTATTAAAAATGCTTCCAATAATCAAATAATCAAATATTTCATATTATGTGTGATGAAGAATAACTATTACCTAAGTAAATGCAATGCGAAGTCGAAAAGAGTATTGAAAACGGGAGTGTACAAATTGATAGGGTGGAAAGATCACTGGACAAAGTTGTGCAGAAAGAGACTAGCAGAGTATAAAGATTACCACAGAGAGTGTAAATGTTGGAGAAAGAGAATAGTTTCGAAAAATTTTTGCAGTAAGCCACTTAACGTTTACAATGACAATTAATGAGAACTGGAGCTGGGAGTTGTAGAGCTGAGATCATACTTCACAGAATCATTTCTGTAGTGTGTATTTCTTCGCTATCA
>NW_018109068.1:0-4922 GCF_000183805.2 Loa loa | reverse complement strand
GCAATGGCAATTAATGAGAACCAGAGCTGGAGATAGTAGTGCTGAGATCATACTTCACAGAATCATTTCTGTAGTGTGTATTTCTTCGCTATCAGCGAAAATGCGACGGAGCGCAGCCGCGATGATGTGGCATGGCGTCATCTCCTGAGCGGGAAGAAGTGTTTCGTTTTGACATTTATGTCATGAACGTTACACTTGATGACTGCATGGAGAACCTTGCACAAGGTTTTTTGGAAGGAGTTGACGCGTGCTGAGTGGTCAAACTAATAAAAGCCATATACTGTTTGGTTAATTACACCATCCGCATCCTACGTGGGCGTTAATCGTATTCAAGTTTTGATTTGCAATGAATTCGACGTATTTCTGAATAATCATTGTGTAATCCTGTTAATTCCAAAATATTTCATTCAGAAGAAAGCGAAAGATTTATAAAATTATGATTTTTTATGATTTATAAAATTTTCATATATGATTTATGATTTATATTATGATTTATAAAATTTTCATAATGCCGTCAATTGATTTCTTGCTTAATTTAGAAATGCAATTCATTATCATAGAAAATATGGGAAAAATTATGAATGCAACAACAACTTCAAAAAAAGTTGCAATATTTTTATTTCACTCCAAAAAATGATTGTTGGATAATTTACGATATATGATATTGTGAGCATGAGAACTTCGAATAATAATAGTGAATGTGTGATTCTCGAAGCATACCTCTTATCCATAGCTGCTTATTTGTTGTAATTGCCACTTTTGAAGACAACTTTCCGAAAGTTATGGGTGAGGACGATTAATCATTCATAATTTTTAATTACTCAATACCTTTGCCTATTCAAGTGTCCATTGCATATGTTAAGGTCATGTCCGACTGGAGTGTATGACTAACGACAGTTATATGCACAATCATTTTTTAATGACAATGAATAGAGACAGTACTTGGACAGTTGTTAAATGTGCAAAGCAATACTATTATCATGATATAATTAATTAAAAGTACTTCGGTTTGCAATTATACCTGGCATGAATTAAAAACCTTGGCTTATTTACAATTTATCTGTAAAAATCATTCAAAAAATCGCATATGTTGAGGAGACAAGAAAATCCATTTACACGGATGATTGATTTGATTGTTGAATAAATCTTTCCGGTCAAACCTATTGATGGTAGCCAAAAGTCTGATAATATCTGTTATTTATTTTTTGGAACGTCTTTTTTCCTAAAGTGACAAAAAATAATACCGTCTTTTTACATTTTCACTTTGTATAAGGAAAATATGATTTAATTCAAACGTTATCATTTACTGAACAAAAAATAGGATCATATGTTTGTTGAAAAACATACAACATCATTTGATAAATCTGAAACTCATTGATGATAGCGAGTTAACCTCAGAGCATTAAAAGAAAAGAGAGAAAAAGAGATAAGACATGTTTCTAATTATTAGTCCATCTATCTTTTCAGTCTCTCATAAACATTTCAAGATTTGGAGCAAAAATCTGGTTAATGTCTCAACCGTACAAACAACCGGATATGCTGCAGTTACTTACACTTAATGGCATTTTGTTTGTACGATATACGGTTAAAGATAGCGTTTATATTGTTCGTTTAGCTTTTGAAACTTGTCATTACAAAACGACGATATCTTCGGAAACGATATTTTTCAACCAACCACTAAATTCAACTTTTTAGTTCAACCACTAAATTTAAAAATATATTCATTAATACAGCATGTATTATTATTATCAAAAATTAAGCGAATAATAAATATATAATTTGTACTTAAATGAAATGAACTTATAGCAATTGGGATTACTTTAATCAATATCTGATTGATTCAATAAGTGAACTTTTAAACAGATTCAATCGTCTTCCTTCACTTTTCGAAAAGTTCTCGAGAGCAACAACTATTATTTTTTCTAAAGTTAATTAAACTGCTGTGACTGAATGGTGCATGTTAAGAAGCACATATTCATTATTATCAGTTAAGGTTCCACTATCCACAACGCCATATATTATTGATTGTCCATCTATATTTATTTACATATTGTTTGAGTACAATTATAACGAACAAAAGATTTTTGCTATTTGTTCGTCATTGAATTGATTATTTAGGTGGTATTAAGGATTAACTGAAATCGTGCTAACAATTCTCCCTTATTGGCTAAATGATATGCTTGAGAAAAATGAATGATCCAATCGTTTAAAATCGAAATACTTTAAACATGACGTAAGGACGAATGGGAAATTTCCAGTATACCGTCATAAAAAAATTAGCCATATTCAAGAAAGATAACGTAAGATAATTTATTACAATGAAAAAGAAAACAGAAGCAAGACTTTTTGCAATTAGAGAAATAGTCTTCTTTTTTTTTATCCTTTCTCATTGTCACATTGTTAAGTGAAAAAAGTCATTCCATTAGTTTCATTAGGGCGAAACTCGAAACTTCAGATATATGCGCATAATTAGGCAAAGGAATTGCATTTTTTTTTTATCTTTGCGACCAAAGCGATGGATAAAATAGATAGTTAGTGTGTCGCATATGAAAGAAACTTGCCATATCATTTCTTTCTTATCGCGATCTTTACTTTTCATCGATATGTTTATCATTGACATTAGTACCATATTATCAAGGTCACTTGGCAGTCATACTTGAGGTTTGATTGCTCACCTCATCTTCAGTCTGATCATCTGTTGGATGCATAAGAATAGTTTATCCTTTCAATTACCACATTGGTTTGCATGAGAGATTGTGATGTGATGAATCGTAGCATAGAGAAAATAACGGTTTGGCAAAAATTTTGGCGTCAATTTTTTTTAGTAAATTATTGAATGAATGAATGACCGTATAGTTGTCCCAAATCATAATGGTAATTTTACCTGTTTATTTCAGATAAAATGTTCTGAAAGGAAAAAAGATTATTTAAGGATGTTTTCAAAGGATTGACAAGATTATGCAATGATTAATCAAAAATTCGTGAAATTGATCGGAAATCGAAATTTATGCAATGCATCTGCTGTCGATGTTTACATCCGTCGGTAGTAGAACTACCTCCCAAAAAATGACTGGACAAGTTAGTGCCGTCCATCTTGCCAGCTATTACCAATGGAAACGGTCGAAATTACATGCTCAACAATCAGGCCAACCATTCATCGGATAAAAGAAACAAACCAGACAGGTAATAGCTGGTGTCTTCCCATGGTATCGTATATACTTTTCTTCAGTTTTAGCATGCCAATGATGTCAATGATAGACAGATTATTGATCAGTGATGATCAAAAAAATAATGGGATGAAGTATTATTATTGACATGCCCTTTCAACGCGATACATTCTAACTATTGACTACACAATGCTTCATCTTGCACTTGTTTACGCAATTTCAATTGTCGCAAAGTTTGATCACTCATCAGCCAATTGTTTAGTTGGATTGTCTGCTCGGAAATACGCTTAATCGTTTTAAATTCTTGTAAACAATTGTGTGATTTGTGGCAATACTTCGCTCACTTATTTTCGAAATAGTAGTTCCTTCATGAACAGTGCAAATTTTTTGTTTTAACTGCAGCTATGCGATAATAAAAGTTTGATATTAAATGTCTGGTTTACAACTAACTATTGGCGAAAAGCTTAATGATGCCAAATGAAGTTAATTAACTCGCATTTTGATAGCTGTACTCATTCATCAGTAAATATGCAAAGGCATTTTAAACTTGCTAAATTTGGTTCATAACGAATGAGTCTTATGGCTTAAAGCAACATTAATCGAAAACGATAGAGTAAATCCATTTCATTTATAGATGACTTAACTTTAAAAACATTTAAAGTTTTAAAGCATCTTTCGTAACTGGTTGAACAACCATAAAATTATATCAGATGGATATTAAATAAAAAAAAAGTGGTACAATGCAAAGAGCATTTGAAAGAAAAAGACATTGGAAAAAAAAAGAAGAAAAAACGAAAACTTTCGTGCCGTAGATCCATCGATTATAGAAAATTGAAGGCAGCGGTTATTGTGAAGCACTGAATGTTTGAAGTATTGCACACTTCACGGTCGAAAATGAATATAAGATGAACTAAGACATATTGTGTAGAAATATTTTCACGTATTTCGGGAGTTAAAGTAACTAAAACTATAACAGCAAATTCTGACCAATTTTAGATCATTGAAATGAAAGACATATTACAGGGAAAAAAAGAAAGAAAAGTTGAAATGGAAGATATATTTTTCATGTATATTTTCTGGTTATCAGTCCATCTATCAACTATAGCACCAACAATTATGTTAAATAAGTGCTTTGTAAAAAACTGAATTCGTATTTGTTGGTAGAAGCTATATGTGATCCATTCTTTTATTTTTTGGAATTCATCATTGCAAAATGATGATGTGCTTGGCAATGGTATTTATTGGTTCAATCACTGAATGCACAGATACCTTCACTGTTAGAATATGTATCATTTGATGCGAAATTTTGAGGAATAATGGTGTCTATGGTTAATCTGTCTATCATTTACATCATTGTTATACTAAGACTAAATTAAATTAATGGGACGATAATGAAAAGCTAGCCAGATATTATCTTTCTGGTTTGCTTGGATTTACCTTTATGAATGAATGGCTTCGTTGTGGATTATGTAATTTTGAAACTATTGATATTAGCTTAAGCACATTTTGGTACGGTTTCTCAGCCTGGATCTCGTGCTTTTACTGGTGATCGTATTCATCGACAATGATCGATTCGAATCAAAAGAACTTCTATTGCATAAATTCTAATTTTCGACGAATTTGATTAATCATTGCATAATGTTCCATCTAGAAGATGGCTTCGAATTATTTATAAAATTTGAAATGATTTCACTGCTGCGCCAACGATCCTGTGCTTTGTCGCTGACAGCAATGCAAAACATATTTCAAAAAAGG
>NW_018109067.1:5287-8687 GCF_000183805.2 Loa loa | reverse complement strand
AGCAGTAAGAGGCTATGATATCGTTCCAGAAAGTTATGATGTAATAAGGAAAGTATAACTGGAAAATATGGGGATCCATCTACTATAATCAAATCGTTTTACAATGAACTCCACTGTATCAAGAAAATTAATAGACGTTGAATATTAAAATCGATATCCACGTTGGATATTAGAAAAAATCTATCAGCAATATGAAGAAGACCCAAGCTGGTTGGTTGTGAAATTAAGGGGACTCCTCGAAAAATTGATTTAGAAGGAATCAAACTCTAAACGAAAACAAATGGATTCCCCTTATGAAATTTCAGTTTTAGCTGCCATTAACCAGCCAAAAGTAAATCGCCGAAACGGATAAACTTACAAATCGGCTAAGAAAACCGAGAATAAGAAAAGACCTTGCATTTTCTGCGATGATGATCATTGGGATAGTGAATACTATTTCTATCCAACACTCAAAGGATGAGTACAACGTTAAAAAAAGCATCCAAGAGTAAAAAAGACAACAAAAGAGATTCTGGGAAAATTAATCAAGAAGGACAGATATCAGCTGATAGTAGGCATATTACAATATGAGAATAGCTCTCTAAAAAGGCTTTACAAAACTAACAGTATTTGCACAGCTGCAAGAGAAATTTACATATTAGTTTTTTATATGAAGACAAAATTGCATAGAAATTGTTTTACCATATGCTCAGCTTTCTCACGCTCTATCTAAAGTTTCTTGGTCATTGTTGTGTGAAGAAATGGTTAGTCTGATTTCTTCGGGAACTATTGTGTGATTCAAGTTCTTAATACAAAATAGACAAGTTGAGGAGGAAATGAATTTAAATTTCATCGTAAGAATAATCAGTACAATTAATATTGTAAAAACACGTGTAGAAATAGTAATTATCTGCCAATGTCCTGCAAATTCGATTAATTCTTCTTGTGTTAGTTGCGTTGTCTTTCCAAATCCATACTCCATTGTTCGGCTAATATCTATCCTTCTTGATTAATTTCATCTCAAATTCCCTTTTGTTGTCTGTTTGATTCTTGGATGCTGTCATTCTGTCGTTGTGAAAGTATTTCCAATTCTGCATTTTTCTTTCAATTTCGAATTTACTTAATATCCCACCCTTAAATTCGACAATTTTCGTATCAAACTCTTTATCCTTGCAGGGGCGATCAATAGTTGTCCATTAACATGCTTTGCTGTCACCTATTGGGTTGTACTTCTTTAGTTATATTAAGACGCAGCTGATTCTTGATCATTTCAACATAAGTCGTTGTTCATTTTGTTGGAGTCTTCTAATCAACGTTTTCAAACGTCCAAAGCACAATCCAAAATTATCGCTTAATTTGACATCCAGTTCTCTGCATGATCAACGAACCTGCTGTCTTTCTTTGTGTTTCGTGATACCTTTCTTAAATTGTTCCAGTGCTTTCTCGTCATCATGAACATCTGGTAATTCGTTAATTCCAGTGAATTCTCATCTCCAGGACTGATCTATATCTGCTTTACGAGTTACATTGGTTACACATATGGCTGTGGACTGTTCAATATTAGTTAATTTGCTTATATCTTCATTTTCAACTAACATAGGTAGATTTTCGATTGAAACAATGAGATGTGGGAAAAACAATTTGAAAATAAAAGAGTTTGATTTGTCGAGTTTGTTCTTAGGCACAGACGAATAGACGAGAAGGTATACTTCGTTCGGTTCAGGAGGAAGTTATTTATTCGCAGAAGATAGAAAATTGTGATAACACAGAGGATAGTAGTAAAATATTTATCGAAGAGAGTAGAGGGTACAGTGTACGGTGTAGTCCTTGGTTGAGTGTTTGAAAAGGAGAAAAAATGAATGATCACATCCAGTTATAGCCTTGAGTATATATACAATTTTAATTAACACAATGAGCATATTTGGAGGTATGTGGTCTATAACAAACATTATATTAGATTTTCCTTTGGATAAAGAAAAACTGTCAAAACCCGATTACAACAAAAGATCTGTTTTCAACATTAAGCATTGCAATTAAGATCGGCTCGTAGACAAAGAAATTTAGATTATGAGTGTGGTGTTTCAGAAAAAAGGGGAAAGGATGTGAACAAAGAAAAACGCATGAGGCAATGAATTTGAGGAATGTAAAAGTGGTTGAATGATTCATGACATTGTTACAATTTGTGTGATTGATTTGTACATTGGTTTATTTAATCATTTTATTTCATTTAGAGCTTCACGATATTCGAAGTTCGCGGCATGAGAAGCTTGAACTCAATTGTTGAATTCCTTCTAATCGATTAAATCTAATCGAAGTAATCAGCTCCATTAAGTATGTCAGGTTGCGTTCGATATTCGTTTAAATCGTGGAAACCATTATTCTCATTCGTAGTTGGTAGTTCTGGTAGTTCGACCATTTGTAACTCGTTCGTAAGATCGCCTACTACTTTGGTTTCGATTATTATAGCTTCTTCTCTCTCAATACTCCAATTCGTACTTTGATTGAAAAACGTGAAATGAATATTTTATTCCCAAATGAAGTTATTTTGAGTTCCTATTTTAGCTTTAGTTATTTTCAGCCAGTTTGCCAGTTCTTCCGATATGAATGGTTATTGTGAACCAATGTCAAAAAAACTAGGGTTTCTCTTTGGAGAACAGGTATTTCTTGGTTAAAGACCTTTGTGTTTTTGTTTTAAATTAAAAATTGAGTCATTATTGAGTTTGTTGGCGGACCGTTATTGCTTGCTTCATTTAAAATTTTCAATTATGAGGTGTAGTGCATTTTCCTACTATCGGCAGGCTTTCTTGATGTAGTGTTTTTGCATCCTTACAAAAGACTGTATTATGTGACCTTCTACAATAAAAGCATCGTAACCTTTTTTTTACAATCCAGTATATTATGCTCCTCTTTCATGCAACGTCGATAAAGATTTTTTTAAGCGTTGTACTCATCCTTTGAGTGTTGGATAGAAATAGTATTCACTATCCCAATGATCATCATTGCAGAAAATGCAAGGTCTTTTCTTATTCTCGGTTTTCTTAGCCGATTTGTAAGTTTATCCGTTTCGGCGATTTACTTTTGGCTGGTTAATGGCAGCTAAAACTGAAATTTCATAAGGGGAATCCATTTGTTTTCGTTTAGAGTTTGATTCCTTTTAAATCAATTTTTCGAGGAGTCCCCTTAATTTCACAACCAACCAACTTGGCCTTCCTCATATTGCCGATAGATCTTTTCTAATATCCAACGTGGATATCGATTTTTAATATCCAACGTCTATTAATTTTCTTGATACAGTGGAGTTCATTGTAAAACGATTTGATTATAGTAGATGGATCCCCATATTTTTCCAGTTATACTTTCCTTATTACATCATAACTTTCTGGAACGATATCATAGCCTCTTACTCCTTGCAATACATTTC
>NW_018109067.1:0-5267 GCF_000183805.2 Loa loa | reverse complement strand
ATATATATATATATATATATATATATATATATATATATGAATGCATTTTGTGGTTTAGACGAACCGTTTGCATTTGATGACAGATGACAGACATGCAATGTGATACATCAAAGATGGATTTCGCATGCAATTGAAGTATGTTATTGGTGAAAGAATGCCGATTAAAGAATTAACTGAATACAGAATTTTAAATGTAAAATTCAGCTAAACTCACTTTGATGAGGTTTCTATCGCTTAACATATTTTTTTACGTGTCATTCAAATCTGTCAAAAAAAAAAAAAATAGTGCGCATACCGGCCGAAACAAAGTTGTTGTCCTCATCCGACTGAATTTCAGTGGATGTCAAACAAACCAGCCGAAATTGCTAATAATAGAAACATCACTAGCAGTGACAATTTTTGTTCAATTGATACTATCGTCATTGAGGGCAGTTTTGAATTTTGCGAAATTTTATTCAGCTGGAATTCCACTCATTTCGAAATGAACTAACCTTTGCGGGATCTTTTCTTCTCTTTTAAATTTATCAGCATCTTTATTACCTTCATGAAATTGTGGATCCTTCTTTCTTTTATTCTTTTTTTCCCTTACTTCTCGTTAGTTGTTGTTAACCTCATTATGTTTTGGAGATAGAATAAAAAAGGAAACAAAAACAATAAAAAAAAAACATGGAATGACCCTATCTGCTACTGTTACAATTTACTCCATAGTTACTAGTTCTTAATATTTCTATTTTCTAGTTACTAGTCTAAGTTATTATATTACTTACGTCTACGAGTTACGATTTTTTTACTGGTTCTTAGTTTTGCTGCAATTGGAACTTTAACAAGGAATGTACTATTTCCTATTTCGTCTTTTTTCTCTGAAAGTTGTGGTTTTCTCTTTTAGTTGACTCGGAAGTGGAAGAAAAGATTTCCTCCTGAGTCATAATTTGATAAAGTAAACATTTTATTAAATGCATAATATGTATATGGTATATGACATCATTCATAACAATCAGGTGACAAATGTGAAAATGAAATTAGTGGTTGTGATCGGATTTCTGTCGATTGTAAAAGCCGAACCTGCCATATGTTGCATAGAAAAATGAAATTGCGACAATCTGAAATTGTAAAATTTGAATTTCTAAAATTCAAAAAGGTCGAATATATGTCGCTAATTACTAAACTTTGTTTCTAATATGATTTGATAGCAAATTTTCACTAAAAGTCACCGTTCAATTTTACAGAAATTTGATGAGAAAACTAACAAAGATAATATTCAATAAAGCTATGATAGTTGTTGTCCACGGGAAACCAATCCACTGGACACATAGACCACCAACTGTCGGTCCAAAAAACGATCTGAAATGGAATTTTGGTCTGAGATATTTTCATCATTTTAAAGCCTTCCATGAAAACATACGATACTTTTTTACTTACCCGAAGGAATAGGCAGATTGAAATAAACCTGATAAACAACCGTATGTTTGCAGCGATTCATTGTACCCATATTCGCTGTAATGAAATTTTTACACTAAAGAGCATAAATTCAGAAAATTAAGCTACTGAAATAAAAAACGTTTTCCTTCCCGAAAAATCCAGGTATTTCAGTGCGACACATTTCCTAACAGTGATGGAAGTTGGAATGCGAGGGTGTAATTAGTCATGAAAATACTCGAAAGTTAGGATAAATGTGTAATTGGTGATGAAAATATTCAAAAGTTAGAATAAATTTGGAAATTTTAGGTGTTATTTATTGATATGCGAAATTCGACGATAGAATAAGCCCTATAAACTTCACCATTCAAACTTTTAATTGAAACGACAAATTACCGTAGTGCATTAATTGATATTTGGAAAGTTGGAATGTACAAAGCACTAGCAGCAATACCAAGTATGCCTAACGCAACTTCTATCCAGCCCAAGTTTCTGCAAAACATGAAATTATGCAAACACAAATAAAGGGAGATTTCTTGAAAAATCAATAAAAATGCAAGATGTCGATGTTTGGAAAAGAAAATTGCTCAAACAATCAATTTATCTTTGGGAATTTCGTGCCCACAAAGCAAAATCGGCTCTTCACTTCCATTATTAACTTTAAATGAAAAAGAATGTTATAATTTCCCGATGGATTCCCAGACAAAAAATGTTCGAGCAGATTGCATCATCGAGACGTTATATAGGAGGATATTTGTTATTTGCAGAGCTAATTATTGAATGATTTGAATGAATAGAGCAACAGTAACATTGAATAGATCTTTTTATCACATATTAAATTAACCCTAGAAATGCAAATTAGTAAGCAGAAATGTGATCTTATCAATCTATTCTAATCGAGCTTCAGAAGGGAATGTATTATTCATGACCAAAACTTACTTCTCGACATTTAAAAAAGGTGATGGTCCAATGACACTCATGCTAATTACAACTGCCACAATACCAAACATTATAATCGTTTTGCTACAGTTAAATTTATCGATAAGTATACTCCAGAAAGGTGCTGTTATCGTATAAATTCCACCAGATAATAAGAACATTAAGCCAATAATGGATGGTGAAAGTTTGAACTGTAAGATGAGTTTGGATAGTTCTTGTAAGATTTACTTATTTGAAAAGAAACCTAAAGTACATTCTTTTCAGGTTTTCATGGTAGTTTCTCAGAGATTTGCATATATTAAACCAATCTTTAGTAGTTCGTATTGTCTTGATGCATATTCAGGAACCTAACTAAAGCATATTGAGATCAGAGCAATTACTAGTGCGAAAGTCTTTTTCAATTTATTAGCAACAAATTGATAAGTTATCTTAATACAACTGATAAAAATATTACTGATTTTCGTTTGTCTTATAATGATGTTTAAATTATGGAAAAATAGTTGACAAAAAATCGAATCAATTAAATGAATGAATATTATTTTAATTAATACAGTTTCAGAGACGATCAGAAGAAAATGACTTGATTAAAGATATTTTGAATGAAAACCTAATTTTTTAATATGAAATTGCAATATAACTGGTCATGCCATCGATATAAATATTAATCTTTGTTTTTCCAACAGTCATAAATCCTAAAGAACGTGCCAAAAGCATATACCGATTCTAAATGATCTGCTAATGTTGGATCGAGAAAAGACAATGATACGGCACATATGATCACCGCATGTATCATAATCCATAATACTGGTATCTTCAACATGCCTAACATATCTTTACCATCCAGCATCACATCATCTATGAAATAATAATGATACTTTAGTTAATTAATGAAATATATTCCTTCGATTCGAATTTATTTAACTGATGAATGTTTTCTTCAAAACGATAATTTTGATTTAATTAATATACCTTAATTAAACAATAGAAAAAATCATACCATCCATATTTTCGACCAGAAAATATGCTAGTAATCCAAGTAAGAGTAAAATAATTCCTAATACAATGAATGGCAATTGGAAACCACCAATTTCATACAGTATACCACCGAATAGAGGGCCTACTGTACTGCCAAGGCCTACGAATGTTTCCAATACACCCTCAAAAATTTTGATTTTATGGATATCTACAAGATAATTATTCAGATTTGTTCAGAATAATTGTTCCGAATGAACCCAAGTTCATTCAATTATTTGAAAATTAAAGAACTCCGCTGATCGCAAAAAGAAAGCAAACGATGGAAGGAATTCATTTTTGAAGGCATGCTTAACACATCATATACTATCTACGTGGATCAGTATGGCATTGAAATGCCTTTATCTATTTTTATTTTATTTACAATTATTCTTTATTATTTATTTTTTCTTTGTTTGGAAATTTATATTATTCTCTTTTCAAATTATAAAATGGAATCAAAATCGGGAGACGGGAGAATGCGCTTTTTAGCTGTTGTTTAGAAAATCATGAATCCTTCCGAATTATCGTAAACGGATAACGAATGAATCATTAGAAGGTATGATTTTTGTTTTCTTATGCTTGAAAATTTAAAACTCGTAGACATTTTCATAATTTTAAAATGAACCAAACAAAAAAAAGAAGAAAAAATAGAAATCCGTACGACAACAACTGCAATTCGTCCCGGAAAACATTTAGCACCAATTGCAAATGACGACGTGACAAAAGCTGCATCACCGAGGGCTTCCAATATGCGAAGACCAATCGAGGACCAATAAAATAATGATGACGATTCAATGTAATTTAGGAATCTAAAAATAACATCAGAGTGAATAGAGATACTTGTAATTTAAGTCATAAGTTTTACAATTTCTTAAGTAAAAATTAGAAGTCTTTGGGATAAAAGAACACACCCAAAGAGTACAACAGTGATGCCAGTTACTCCGATTCCAGAAACGAACATTCTCTTTGAACCAACTAAAATCATCTGAAAATGTCGTATTATTCTTCGGTTCGTGAAAAATAAAATTTGCTTAAGAAGACAAAGAGTTGCAACCCAATCTTTCATTTGATGCAATTTTACCTTAAAGCTTCTAGAAATATGTTTTGCTACCTGCAAGGCAAAATTATTAAGCAGTTTGTGGTCTAGACTTATTTCTTGCAAGGTAAATCTAAATTAAAAATGCAAGTTAGACGAACATATTTGCCGAATATCGGTGCGACGAAAAACATTATCAGTTCAAAGACACCAAATACTATACCTATCTCGAAACTTCTTAAACCTTTGATTTTCGCCTGAAATTATGATTAATCTTTCAAAATTTCACAACTGTCTCGTTGTTTTTCAGTTCTTTTTTTTGAAAATGATTTACTGGACGATCGATTAATAGCAAAATAAAACTATGATAAGTATATCCATTTGAATTAACTGTCACGCAGAAAAATTCATGATTCTTTATCGTGTCGACATAAATTTATAATTATGTCGAAAGGCGCAATTATTTTATCCTACTTAAATAAAGCTAACCTCATTTGAATAAAAGGGTGCTATACAACTGTAAGCACTGGTACTCCCAAGATTTGCCATTGACAGCATACAAATTGTCATCCATTCTTTGGTAGTCAGTGACAATAATTCGGTAGATGTAGTTTCATAACTATTCGTTTTACAGTTGCTATAGCTTTTGCGTTTAATAATTCCTTCGCCCAAACTGAAGTAGTCATTAAACAAACAAATCTTAAGTTGAACTTATATATTCTAAATTACCTTCAAGTCAAAAGATAGTCATATTCAGAATAAATTTGCAAAAACTTAGGTGTTTAATATTTTGCTTTACAAAAAAAAAGAAAAAAAACTGAATTTACGGTTTGATATTTTACTTTTGAAAATCACTTTAAAT
>NW_018109066.1:0-8715 GCF_000183805.2 Loa loa | reverse complement strand
TTTTGCATGTTTAAAATTGTTGTTTTAGTTGTTTACTTCAGCAGTTAAACATGCTAAATATTTCGCATTTAAAATAAATATTTTCATTTCAAATAAATTCGTCTCAAATTTTGATAAAATTTAATTTGAGCAGGATTAAATCCATTTTCACGTTTACAGCGGTACTTTCGTTTTAAATAAGTTCATCTGTAGTACTTATAGTTTACCTATTCAGCTTTAAGCAAATTTACTTGTGGTTTATCTGTTCAGCTTTAAGCAAATTTACTTGTGGTTTATCTGTTCAGCTTTAAGCAAATTTACTTATAGCTTACCTGTTCAGCTTTAAGTAAGTTTACTCATAGCTTACCTGTTCAGTTTTAAGCAAATTTACTTATAGCTTACCTGTTCAGTTTTAAGTAAATTTACTTATAGTTCACCTCTTCAGCTTTAAGTAAATTTACTTATAGCTTACCTGTTCAGTTTTAAGTAAATTTACTTACAGTTTACTTGTTCAGTTTTAAACAAATTCATTTATAGCTTATCTGGCCAACTTCTAACAAATTTTATCCAAAATTTTTAATGCTTGCATAGATTATTATCATAATTATCACATTAACGATATATAGTTTTATTCTTTTTTCTTACTTTCTTTCCCCTTTCCCTTGTTTACACTTGTCAAATTATTTATTTTTTTTAAGGCATGATAAAATTTTGAAATTCTAACATAGCTAATTGTGAATTTTAAATTAAATTATTAATTATAATAGCAGGCAAATAATTGACATTTAAATTAGTTCCATTTTGAAGTTATAAAAATTAACCATTAAATTATGAGGCAATTAAAAATGGAAATATGATATAGTGAATAATAATTTCTAAATACGAAACATATTAATTTTTTATTTATTTATTTTCGAATTACGGATAGAACGATGATTCATTAAGTAATATATATATATATATTGCCAGGGTGAAAAAAAAAGAAAAATTCCTTTTTGTTTAATTTTAATTTTCTATCTTTTATTCTCAATTTTTTCTAAAACATTTTTTAAAAAAAATCTTTAATTTTTAACTGAATTATACTAGCAATACAAACTTTTTATCCTATATTGAAAATTATTTCTTTTTTAAATTTCTTATCTTTTAAATGCAATTTTTCATTCAAAAAAAAATTTTTTTGTTTGTAATTTTTTAATTTAAAATAAAATTTTATCTCTCAATACAATTATTATTTTCATTCATTTTTTTTTCGAACTTTTTTTTTAACCGAAGATCACTTTAAATTTTTATTTCTTAGTAGGTACTAAAAAATTTAAAAATTATAAATTATTTGTTAGTTTAAAAATCAGCTTTAATGAAAATTTTCAATATATAATTTAAACTTGGATTCATCGCATTGCCGCTTTCTTGGAGCACATTTTAAGGTTGTTGCGGAACATCTGTTTGCGTTGCGGAACAGTAGTCTGCGGGCCAACCGCTGGTAATAGCAAGTTTGATTTCAAAATATCATCATAAAGGTAAGTACTATTCTTACTGATACTTATTGCTTCTTCTTTTAGTTTTTCTTTTTTTTTTGGATTATGAAAAAGAAAAAAAAATTAAATTAACTATTTTTTAAACGAGTTACTGTTTCCGGATTATGTACTGAAATTGAAACCTTTATTGTCAATCAATTTATTTAGGATAAAATTTTTGAATTATTACTTTTCCATATTATATCTGTATTGCGCAAATCTTTTTATGCTAACATAACTCTATCATGAAGAATGAAAAGAAAGCATCAAAATAAAAATTTAAAGTTTAATAGCTTTTAACAGTAATTAATAACAAATTGATTCGTTTGCAATTTTTCTAAATAAAATTGATAAAAACATTTGCTTTATAATTAATGAAATAGAATGATTTCATGATAATTTTCTTTTTTTTTCCTGTTAAATTACATCATCAATAAATAGAAAAAAAAAAAAGAATTACATTTCACTTTTTTTTTTTCTTTCTCCCATGAATTATTCCTGCTTGAGTTGATAAAATTGACAAACTTGTTCGTTTTCATCTTCTTGAAATGATATGACTCGGTTAAAAATTTTGATCAATGAGAAGAAGAAAAAAAAAAAAAAATGGTTCTTTGCCACTTTCCTTTTTCTTCCTGTTTCATTTTGACCATTAAATTTTTTAAATATCTGAAGGCAATTTCTAATTACATTTAACTTTTCAAGGCAATCGTTAAAAATTAAATTAAAATCTTAAAAAAAAAAGTACTTTTTATTTTGTTTAAAATGGAACAATTTCCGTTTCAATTGGTATTAACATGATTTGTTGTTCACATTATTTTGTTTATTTTTAATTTTTAGTTTTAAATGAAAAGGACGAAAATTGGTGCCTAATTAATTAATGCGACATATATATATATTTATAGGAAGAGAGCTGTTTGGTAAATATGAATTGCAATAATTAATTAAAGTATTTAATTCATTTCCTCACTTAAATGTGTTATTTTTATTCAACAAAACATTTTTCACCTTTTTTTTTTTGCTTTTAACTTTTACTTTTATTAAATTAATTAGCATTTTACCTATAACCATTTATATACCTTCTTCTCTTTCTCTTTCTCTCTCCTTTTTTCTTGCTTTCTATTGGATAATAATTAAAAATGACTCAATTTAAATAACTTTAACTACAATTTTTTTCTAACTGAAAAAAAAAATCACAACCAATAATTTCGTCACATTTTTTTGTCACATTTTCCAAAATCGTCAAAATGATCGTTTGATCATCTACCACAAAAATTGCTCTCCTAAACTAAACTCACATATCGCTAGGCTTTTATATCATTAAGCTTACATATCACTAGGCTTATAGATTGAGCTCTTAAATTATTTGTAATTTTTTTCCCTCATGACTATAACAATACTGAAAAGGTATTTCGTAAAAAATTGTTACAAAGATGCAAATTTTGAAATTTAAAATTAAAATGTTTACAATTTACATGCCAATTTAGATTACTCTGTTCCATTTTCCCTCTGCACCTCTCTCTCTCCCTCTCTCTCTCTCGGAAATAATCTGATTAGTTGACAATTAGTCTAATTAACCATTTGCTCTTTGATACGATATATACTTCGATCTTCCATCTTTATCATTATCTACTATTATCCTTATCAATTCATTTTTCTAATTGCTCCTACATTTTAGCTAAAATCAATTATTGCTAAATTATTTTTTCAAATATCATTCAGCGATTGATTTGCAATTACAAATTTTTATTTGAATTGTTTAATCTTTGAATTAAACAAATTTAATCTTTGAATTGTTAAATCATTTAATGTTGTGAAAATTTGAAACCAATTTTTTTAATAGAAATTTTCAAATAATTTCACAAAAAAAAAAGCTTTTCAAAAATTTTATCTTAAACTTCATAACTACCAAACATGCATCAATCATTTTATCCCCATAACTTTCTATTAATTTCATACAAAAATTCCAACTATAACTTATTACAGGTAATTAGTTATCACCTTTAATACTCACTAACATATTTTATTATTTTATTTAAAATTATTAATATTCGCCATTTTTATGATTATGCTAAAATTTTAAAAGAAAATAAAATCAACACACAAATGGATATTATTGCAAAACTGGTATTATGCATTTGAGAAATTGTTTCATCATCATTGATGGTAATATTACCTTTTTCCAGTTTTGTTACATAATAAAAGTGAAATTTATTTATGGAAAAATTAGAAATAATTTTCTTTCAATGACTAATTTTAAAAATTTTTGCACAATTTAAAGAATTAGCTTTTTTTTTTTTTTTTGCAAACAGAAACTTAATAATCTCGTAAATTTTTATTTGATTTAAATTTGTGAAATGTTTAAAAGTAATTTGCTTTTACAACAAGCTGCTACTGTTAATGTTTCAGTATTACAAAATAATAAATGGAGATGAAATATATCAGGAACAATTTTTATGAAACTATTTTTTGGAAAAAAAAAAGAAATATTAATGTTCGAATTGTTTTATTGTTATTTTATACTTGAATATTTGCCGGAAATTAATTTATGGGAATAATAAAATCACAAATAGACTTTCCGAAGAAGTTATCGAGGTATTTGTTGGGAAGTTCGTATGCTTGAATAAATATTTCAAAATTTTATCAACCACCAAAGTTTGTAATCCTTCATAATGATAAGCTGATAAAATAATGGATGTACAATGGGGAACATTTGCATAAAACCTCTTTCAAGTATATAATGATTAATATCGATTACGTCATGATGCATTTCCAGAAGTTGATGTACAGATATTGCAGATCAAAAGTTTAACCTTTAAAAAGTATTTAAAATTACCAAAATTCTGCAACTTGATATCACCAGTCTTGGCTTCAATAAATTCCAAATCACAAGCTTACATTTTAAAATTTGAAATTCATCTACTCAGTTACCCTGTCCATACTTCTCAATTCCTTCCCTGCAAATCCAAAATTTGCATTACATTGATTTCGAAAAATTCGTTGGAAAGTTATTTACCAATTTGCCAAAATTCACATAGTATTTTAAATCGATGACGAATTCCTATTTCATCCTCTAAAGTCGTCAGCTTATTCTAACTTCTAGATTAAGATTTGCATTACTACGCAAAATATTCCTGTAATATGAAGACCAGTTATAGACCTGTCCGGATTGCAAAATCCAGCTTTTCGGTTGATAAAAGAGAACTATGTTTATTTCCAGTATGATTGCTCGATTAGTGAAATGCAATGATTATAAACTTTAATTAAAAAATGTTTACAGCAAGACACTGCGACAATCTTTAATAATGAAATGAAATGACATCACTAAGACCTTATGTTGTGAACAGATGAACAGAAAATTTTCCACACTTTTGCTCTGAGATTTTGTACACAAACAACGCCGCAGGGTACAAATATAAGAGAAGTAAACAAAATTGCTCAATGATTTCGAGAATAGTTGCTCCTACAAGATGATGATTTACCTCAAATATAGATTTGTACGAAATGAAGAGTTGGTTACGAACGGGACCAAAGGCTGCTATGTTCCTTCAGATCTAGTTTCGTAGTCTTACTAGTAACTTAACGCTATCAAGTACATTAAGCAGGGAAATGATATGAAAGTGACTTTATCGGTGCAGGAGATAAAGTGCAAGCTTAGTAAAATCTAAAAGCGAGATATTTATAAGATAAAATAACCTACAAATAATTACAGTCTTCGAAAAACCTATATATAGCGTACATGCTGTGAGTGACAAAATTCACGCATTTATAACTAATCAAATGAATTATAATAAAAAGTTGGAAATTACAGCGACCATAAATATAAATAATGCGTCAGTAGATTCCTTTTTTTTACCAAATAACAAAAAATTAACATTGAAAATTTTACTGTCAGAATTTTGCAAATGCACATCCAGAAATCTCAGTTATTACAAAAATCCAATAAAATTCTAACACCGCCTAGGATTTGTGCTTGAAAATTCTAGGCCAAATAATGAAAAAGCAAGTAATTAAAAACTATGTTTCCTAGTTTACCAAGTCTGCGTGACAATACAAAAAAGCACCACGTAAAACAAGTAGTTTTTACAACAGCATTGTAGGTTCTATCAACTCGCTGACATGATCTTACAAATATTTCAAGAATCGCCCACTGCTATAGTCATTGTGCGATACATTGTCTTTATCGTCGTCAAAAATGCGATAATCAGTGTTGCCAAGCAGAAAATTGATACCATAAAATTCAGACGCTCCTTCATCATTGCAATACGCACCTCACTGAAATATGCAAAAAGAACTTGGAATCTATAAGAAAATTAACTAGAAATCAGTCAGGTCATTCGGCGTAACAAAATTCCCATAAATATCTTCATTCATTCAAAGGAACCTAGCATATTGCACTGCTCTCCAGTAGCAAATAATTATTACTGTTATTTCTGGGGATCATCTTGTATGGTCTTAAGTAGTTCTCTCCCATACCCTTTCTTCATTCTTTTTTAAGCTGTTTCTTCCCTGCCATGAAAATACTGACAATATAATCAAAACTTTTTAGTACCTGATAAATTCCGGAATATCCGACTCACGTTTGTACATTCCAGTTAGAACGAGAAGTCTTTTCTCTTGTGGAGAAGGGCTGATGATTCGATCTGTAAATCATATAAATAGGTTAGCTCTGAAACTTAAAGGCAAATAATACCAAAAGAGAGAAGAAAATGAAGAATGTAAAAAATATTTCTCTAGACAAAAATCGTCTCTGTGAACTAACATTCTCAATAAAAAAAAAGGAAGGAAAGAAAGAAACTAACAAAATAACCATTTGAGTTATTCAGATGGTGGTATTTAACAGTTATATTTATTAAACAGATATATCATTTCAGAAAGTTATTAAACAGTTATACTGCCCTCCGTAGATGTACTATCTTCCAGTGGTTGCGATACACATTTTATCCAAGAGGACTTAAAAAATACCTGCAGATACGTCTGGTTTGTAGTCTTTTGGTCGATCAGCCCGGTGTGCCAAGAAATCCGATGCTAGGGCATATTTTTCAGGATTATTAGCCTGAATAGTTGTTATCAGTTGGTAATTCGACTTCAAATTATTTCATTTTCAAAACTCAAAGCATACGGTCACAATATATTTTAAATTTTCCCAGTCACAACAGCGAAATGAAAAACAAAGAGATGCAGTGTCTTACTGCTCGAATTACTGGACAGTCCATATATAATTCAAGCGCTGTAGCTTGGAACGCCAAAAACACTAATTAGTACAGTTGTTAAGCCTATACGAACCAAATATTACCCATCGCAGTGGGAAGATTATCCGGCTTGAAATCTAATTAATTCAGGAAGTGTCGTTACAAGTAAAATGAACAAGTACCCTCATCATAGTCTTTTTCACTTCAAATAACTGTCTCTGTGAATAAATACGGCCTGGTGCGGGTGTAGTCGATGACTCATGACGTATGCCAAAGTACCGCGGCAAAGGTGCAAAACGTTTTGGGAAGTGAATGTAAGGCAACATAATCTGAAAGACAATAGTAGTTAATGTCAATGGATCATCAGAATTATTCTATCGCTCAGAGCTACGTTATATTTTTGTTTTAGCGAAGCCAGAAGCCAACAGCTTCCAGAAGTTATGGAAAAACGGCGATTTACTGATTTTGTTAAGTATCCATTTTGTCATTATTAACTGAATCTAAATATGTTCAGCTGATCATTTAAACAGAAATAAACAGCAAAGGAATTTTCGCATTTCAGGTCTACCAATTTTATTAAATAGAAACAATAAGATCGCATAGGTAGACGGTGGCAAAAACATTACGCTCATCGGATCGAATTAATCTCCCATCTTAACAATCGTAAAAACATCCCGTCTACTCATAATATTCTGTTCAAAAACAACAAAGTTAGAAAATTTCTTTTTTCTTTTTCACATAAAAATAGTTTTCCGGGAGATACAGAAGAATTATCCATATAAAATTCAGATTACCTGAGAATTACACATCTGATACCCATGAAATTTCCTAAGAAATGCAAGTGAGACGTCTTAAAATCTAACGTCATGAGGTTTCAGAGTGAAGACAAAGCTCCTCAAGAGTTTTCCCGAGAAAACCAAGAAGTCTTTTCTAGTTTTTTCTTGTTATCCGTCAATTTCTGCGTAAACTTACATATTTACCATTGAATCTGTAAGCGTTCTTATGATTGATTAAGCCTCTTTGTTCAGTTAATGAATCAAAGGATTAGATACAAACACGTACATAATGACGTGAGACAAAGAGAAAGAGAGAGAGAGACAAGAAACTGACGGAAAACAGACTCGACGAGAAATGATGCCACACACATGGCCCGTTTATGGCATCCGGATGAAAATACTTGTCTCATAACAATTTTATGTGACAGAAGTTGTGTGTTCTAATAATTGGATAATGTTTTCCTCCATTTATTGGTTTTTTCTTCTATTATTATTGTTTATTTATTGTTTTATTTGCACAGCTAATACTCGAAATCTGCTTTGTTTTTTTTTCCTTCAAGGCTACGAAAATTACGCTATCATAATGACGATTTTTAGAATTTTAAATCTTTAAAGTTTTAAAAATTCCAAAAAATTTTTGCCAAGATTTTCATTTTAACTATTTACCATAAATTGGACAAAAATTTTTTTGCAAAAAAATGCTGAAAATCAGTAACAGAAAAAAATTTTTTGATAGTAATATCAAAATAATAATTGAAAGATTTGAATAGTAAAATGTATACTTGCTAGAAAAAAGAGAAAAAACCTTTTAAAAGAATTACTAAGTTTTGCATTTTTGATATAATTTAAATGAGAGCAAAGATAACAATAACAATAACAATAACAACAACAAGAATTGCGGCAACAATAAGCTAATCAATTTGTAAATATAAATTAAAATAAACAAGAAATACATGATCAAATAGACGTAAGTAAACATTCTTCAACGAACATAAGCTTAAAATAAAATTCATCAGAAATGATCAGTTAAAAATTCATTTTGAACTATGAAATATTATAGTATGTAAATTTATTATTTGCTTTTTTTAATGAAATAAAAAAATTGGAATAATATTTCTGAAATAGTACTTATTTGTATTACATATCTTTGTTGTAGATACAATTATTGTTATTGTTCCTTAATGTAAATATAGGTATGTTGTTCTTTGATGTAAATACAATAATGTTATTGTTCTTTGATGTAAATACAATAATGTT
>NW_018109065.1:0-8716 GCF_000183805.2 Loa loa | reverse complement strand
TGTTATAGGAATGAATAAAAACTTACCGATCGACTAAGCTAATCTGTACTTACACAATTTAAGCATTTGAACACCTTTTAATATAGTAAACTTCAAGTATGTTTAATTACCATTAAGTGCAAAGTGGGTACTTATCGTAACTCTAAACCATGAATAAGATAAAATGAGTAATTAATTAGTGCATAAGTCACACTGTGTGCTAAAACGTCTTTTGATATCAAAACGTTAAATAACACCTCAAAATCAAATGAAAATCAATCCGACCTATAAATGGGGCAATGTTATTGGTGACGTAAACTTTACTGCATACCAAACTGTGCAAATATTGTCTTATTCACAAATGCACGCCTCATTAAAAGTTCGCGGGATGAATTCAGGTGGTACCAGAAAACGACATTCTACAACTCATAAACAGCAAACATATGATCAATTTGGAATGAGTAATAGCAATTGAAGATTTTGCGACATTTGCCATTTTGCGTCTTTCCCGGTTTTCGCTTGATTTTATTTCCTTATTTACTAACATCCCGTTCCATTTTCCACTTTTTCCTTTCAAAAGCAAAAAATTGCAACTTCCTTTCGTCGCTCATTGAAAAGCGATTTATAACTTGAAAAAAAAAAAAGGAAGAAAAAACACCATATATTGGTTAACAGCAACTTAATTGTGAATTTTCTACTTTTTTTCTACATCACTTCAATCGTATTTACTATTGGGAATTCTGATGGAAGTGTTGGAGAAAGAGAATGCGACTATAACCTTTTGGAATGGTATAACTCTGAAAGGACTCTGTAAGTAAATTTATCTGGTTGATTTGTGCGTGGCAGTGATAAAATATTGAGAAAAAAATATAAGATGAGCAGGAAGTCTCGTCTCCGTTTTATGATCCTGAAAAATCCTGAAAAATGATCCTGAAAAAATGTAATCCTCACAACTGGCATATTTTTGAATCTCTGGTACTTCTATACTCAAAATAGGAAGATTCATTTACTTAGTGGAGAAATGAAGAAAACGGTGCTGATTACAATAAGCTGAAAGGATATCGACAACTGATTAACAAAGAATAATATAATTGTAAATATTTGGTCTCATTTCACATTTCAGTAACTTGTAGTTCACTATTCAGATACTGGAAGGTTTTTTTTTGGCCTCAAATGTGAATAATTTTTTCATTACGCACTATCAATTTATCAATGAAGAGGTAAGACCTTTATTAGTGATAATTAATGTTCAGTTGACACTGAAAAGGTTTAAGCAAAATAGGCACATTGTGGATAATTATTTTTGTAACTCGTTCTTTGTCAGGCCTCTCCCATCCTTCCCGCACTCACCTGATGATGCATAATGGAACTACTTAGCTCGTTTTGAAACATATTTCGTGCTAATTGAACTTTGACTGCATCTTCTGTTTCCTTCAGTTGCTATCGACATGTGTTCCACTTGTCTATCAACGAAAATTCCAACCTAGCATCCATCCGTTCTCCTCAACAGATAGATAGATATGTGATGCTGCAATGCGCATCTGTCTATTTGTCTATCCGTGCATTCAGCACATTTTTCATTTGACAGCTATTCCAAGCACTCAGCTCTATCATTGTCATCTCCGCCACTGTTGCTTTTGTCGTAGTTTCGACTGGCCGTTATTCGGAACACCGGTGGTATTAATGTCTTTTCCAACTTTTAGTTTTCAATCTGATTTTAACAGTTAATAATATCCAAATCAAATTTCAAATCTGGAACTTACAAATCTTTGGGTTTCATCCGTAAATTTTTGCAACAGTTTTGATACACTATTTTTGCAGAGTAAAATAAAGAAATATCCATTAAATTTCTCATAGATTAGTATTACACTTATTTAATTGTGTGAGATCATTTGGATCAAACGATTAATGCATTTTTGGTGATATCAGTGGTTTTCACTGTTTTATCTTTGCCGCCTTTTTTGAAGGTTTGTCATCTATGTTCCGCTCTTCTTTCTTTAACATTGCAGATCTGTGAAAGAAGGGTATTGGGTATTACGGAGGGCAAAAATACTTCCACACAATTTGACGTGAGTATTCCACTGTGATATAAAAGTGGCCACTTCAAACAAATGTGTCGAGACAGAGCGAAGCTTTAAGCAAATCGAGAAGACAACGCCATCCACCGCTAAGATGAGATGTCTGGCAGTTTAACAAGGGAGTGGATTAGATGGAAGTGTTTGACAATATGAAGCAATTGGAAAAATCGTAAACTTTTCCTAGTGGATCCATTTACAGCCCTATGTAATATAATCCGTCACCAAGAAAAGAACGGCTATAGAAATTATTTTATTTGGAATTTTGTTACTCTTTAAACTTTTTACTGCCAAAATCCAGAAGAAAAAAAGCCTTTATACTCAAAAAAAGTGCGAACTTTTTGGATTATTTGTACAAGAATTGTTGTGTTTACCTTATAACCCGAGATAATCAACCAGAGCAAGTAGTTTCTCTCTTTTTCGATTAATTAATTAATTATGTAAAGTTAATGCGTACAGAGGGCTTAAGTATACACAAAGTCATTATGGATTCAAAAGACGAAGGATTGAAATGATATGGGATATCTCCTCATTGTATAGTCAATTTTTCCCATTTGATCTTTTCCCTCACAACTGCTATTCTTCCGTGCCTTCTTATATTAGAAGCACTTAATCACTGATATTTTAAAATTAATTTGTCTATATAATCTCAGCTGGAAATTAATCTAAAAGATTGAATGCTTCGTATCAGAATGATTTACTTCACCCTCAACTTGAAGTCCAAGTTAGCATAGTATGCCTCTTTCAAGGGCTTTATGGTTAGTCTGTGTGCATTTAAATCCTTCGGCTGAATAAACTTGGCGAAGACGGAATATTTAAACGAACAAAAAGACAAAAACATATAATATTTACGCAGTCTTTTTTTTTCTTGTAAAAACACATACTACCAATTAGTATTACTTTTAATTGGTTTAACAATAAATTTGCATTTGTTCTTTTTTAATTCAAGTTTATTATTTCTTGACATAACTTCAATCTTTGATCTGAATTTCCTTAAAATCATTCTAGATAATTTGAGATCTGTTAGGGTCTCCTTGCTTGTCTCGCGTAAGTTAGTAACATTCAGGTTCTTACAATTCTTAAATTTCTGATTCTGACAAATGAATCGTATTTGAATTAAATTGCTTTGCAATCGTTTCAGTTATGCCCATCTGCTATCCTATCTATATTATCATCAGGCTAAAGGGATATTTACTTAGGCTATTTCATTTTCAAAATAGTACTTCATTATATCATTCTTATCTGGTATTTGGTTTTCTGACTTGACTTTGTCTTTAGTCAAAAATACGGCATTAATTAGTCTAACATTTCGTGTACTTATTTTTCGTAATAGTTAATTTTCCGGTTGTCATGTGCCTTCGATTACAGAAAATCATATGGCAGAATCATCAAGTGAAAATTGCAAAGTACCAACTGGGCTGCGTCCATTATTGGAAGCGTTGGTGCGGGAAACGCTGAGAACGCAGCCAGTTGATCTAATCAATTTTTCGATTCTGTTTTTCAATGTGTTACAAAAACATCGTAAACGTAGGTTTTGAAATTTTTCAAATTCTTTCGAAATATAAACAAATATGTTTCAGTACTACATAGCCAAAAATTACTGCATTCTGAAAGTTGTTACAAAATGGCATTTCTTTTGAATCATGTGACAAAAGGTGTCACTGATCTGAACATGAAAGTAGTTTAAAGATATTTATGCATTAAATTCGTCACATAACTAAGAATTTCTCAGTTTTTCGGATCCGGCGGTCAGATTTCCAGTCATGCATTTTTTCGTTTACTTAAATCACGTATGGTTTAATCATTCAGCTTATTTGCTGTATGTGAGTTTGACTTTCTTCATCGGTAGCCCCTTTCCTGACCAGTAGAATAGGCAGAGTAAAACATATTAACACCTAAACTGTATCATTGGTTCATCATCAAAAAGTAATCGATGAGTTCAGAATTTTCGCAATGGAAATATAGTCATCACTGAGAGAAAAGGCTGATTGGGAACATGATAGCCTTTTGAGCTAGTAAATAAAGAAAACTACTTGACCATGGCGACATCAAATTGAGCAGATTTGTTTGCAGAGAATAATGCAGAAGATGTGTTAACGGATCCTGTTTTATACGAGTCGTTTAAAATTGACCTGCAGAAACAGGTTTGCATAGGTTTTTTTTTTTCATGGTCGTCTATTAGCCGATATCAGTTGTTATCATGTTTTTAAATAAGAGGAAAAGAAATTTTTGATTTGGAATATGGTTTAAAATTTAAAACTTATTGGATTTCTTCTTGGCGGAATAAAATGGAATGAAATTCAGTATCACGGAAAGGATAAAATGACTGAAGAATCGCTAGGGTTTTTGGATGAAGCAGCTACGAAAATCCAAGCTGTATACCGTGGACATATTGTAAGTACTACCAATAAGTTAATTTTAATTGATTAGTTTCATATCCATAAAAATTTAATATTACATCTGTTTGGTTTCATTATTTTTCTCCCAGCATTTCTTCCGTTTAGGTTCGAGCCAATCCACAAAAATTTGGTCTCAACAAAAAGGGAACTGGTACCAGTTGTCCATCTACAGATTGCACCAGTTTACTAGATACGGAAAAAGATTTAAAGTTGGTTTCGATTCGTTAACGGTATCCAGACAGGTTTTGTAAATTTTCATGCCGTTTTCCTCAACCAGCACTTTGCTTAAGAAATACTGGAATCATGGAAGAGGAAAAGGGAGGGATGTACACATGGAAAGATTCGAAAAATGTATTCGAATACTATCGATTTTTGCAAAATTATGTCGAGAACCAATAAACTTGTGATGGGTAAATTAATGAAGAATGACAAATATTTAATATATTCAGATTTGCTTGTTAGATTGATAGCTGAATGTCTAAAAATATAACGGAATTTTTAATGAAGTGAAACATGTTTATAGAAATATTCTAAATACCCGTTTGCCTAGGTGCCATTCTATCAATGTTACTGGTTCTGTGGTACACAGAGATGTAATTGAGGATCGAGCAGCAACCATAATCCAGGCCGAAATTCGGGGGTTCCTTACACGGCGACATTTGCAACAAGAAAGGAAAGAAGGAAATGAAGCTGCCAAAAAAATACAGGCGCATATTAGGTCATCAATGCGTTTGTTTATCATACTATTCAGTTTATCCGAAAATTTTTATAGTCACAGATCTGTATAGTGCAAGGTGAAATTTGATGTTACTTGAAGAGTGTATGGCCAAGTACTTTTACAGCCCATTTGGTACTATCCATCCAGGCAATCTTTCAAAATCGCTTGCTGATAATTACTTGAACCAGGTGTGAGCAAACTTTAATATAAGTACTACTGAAATATTTCATGGTATTCCGTTCTTCACATCCCAAACTGTGCAAAAATATGGAACTAGGATAGTTGGCATGCTTGATGTTATTCAAGTGCTATTTCTTTTTGAGCAGTTTGACTGCCCAATTTCGACTATATCTATAACAATGAATTTCATTGTCTACTGGAAAAAGCATACCCTGTACTCAAGGAAAGTTTTTTAAGTTCTTTCAGGGGTTACCTAACGAGAAAACACCTTGATGAAGTGGGCATACCGCATAAACATTCGACTGTCTCACATCTACACAACGGTCTCCAAGAGGTTGGTCAATTTTCTTACCACTTTGAAGGATCTGAATTTTTTGAATTTTCGAATTTTCGAAAGTCAAATACACCGGGAGAATGTTTTGCATAAAACAGTAGTAATTTAATTGTTATCCAGCAAAGGGATAATGCATTTGCAGCATGTTTAAAGTACCCAAACGAATCATTTATTTGAACAACAGGAATAAAATCCACCGAAATGAACATGCACAATCTCCTCATCGTTCTGGAATGTACCGCCCACTTTTTTTCCCATTTGATTTTGATTAATAAATATTTAGTCGCTGTATTGTGTATTGTTTATGCAACACCATTACTACAATACAGTTTTCAGCGTACTGCTAACTTGACTCAACTTCTATGACTTGGTATTTTTTCTGCGTTCCGGCCGCAATATCTCCATTTGCCATTGTACATATTCATAGAACCAGCACTCCAAATTGCACTATCCTTCACTGAAGGACAGTGGATGAAATCCCAGTGGCCACCAGTATATTTCTTCATCATTTTCCCTACATACATTCCACTTTTCCGGATTCATTTTTCTCAGTTATATTGAATTGGTCGTGTGAAATGCTTTACTGTGACTCCTGCAAAAGTTTAAGCACATTGTAAATGGAACATTCAGTAATTTTATTTTATGGAAAAGCTGCAAAATAATCAATTAAGACCAGTTTTTGAAACAGCTCCAACCTACCGTCAAGCTAATTGGTGAGAAGTAAATTAATTTTTTGATATATGAATGCGCAACCTTATAACCTAAAGCAAGCATCAAAAAGAAACAAGGACAGAGAAGAGATACCTTTCTTCTGCCCACTGATGTGTAAGGGTTCAGAAATCTCACAGAAATTGAAAGTCAATTAAATGGTATCTTCACTAGAACTAAATACTATCTTCAATAAATGCTTGGTCACTTGAGATTAATGCTGAATTCATGTTCTAGAATAAACAAAAAAGGTCAGTAGTTCCAGGCGAAATGGCTTCGAAATGTGATCAGTTTCATTATTGTTGATCTGCTTTTGCAGATATCTCAAAGCAGATTTCCCAATGATAATCGATTGTGGCGAAAACTAATTCTCCCCTGCCTTCAGTAGATAGATATGCTTCTAATGATTAAGAAAATCGTCATCCTTTTTTATACGAAAAGAAAAAAGCCTCAACTTTTTTATATCCAGTTTTTAAATTACTTAAGAAATCTATGAAACAAATGGATTTGCTCGAAAGACTGCGCTATTCATGTAGAATACAGTGAATTTAGCAAATTTTGATAGAAACGGAACGGATACTATTAGGTTTCTAACATTGTTGAAAACTTTTTTCATCTGTAAATCAATCAATCTTTCTGAATGGACGATGCGGCCCACTGTTTCTGCAAATATACAAAAGTGATCTATTTTGTTAATATATTTTTCACAGTATTGTTCAATAAATATCATGTTGTATACTATTTGCATGTGTGTGTTCATTTTCTTTCCCAATTCAGTTTTTACAATGGAACTAAATAATCCAAAAATGATTTTTACGCAGTCCCCGTTATACTCTCGACATATTTTTGGTAAAGAAAGTTAATGTCAAGGATTTCAAGCTTAATGTTAACCGATACTATTTGTGCATCCTACTGTTTTTGACTTAAGCATAATCCACAGAACTTCTCCTAGTCATTCTACACAGGTTAGATATACTAACAGGTGGAAAAGCGGAAGTGTGAGACCATAAAAATAGTTGGGAGCGGATTTAGAAAGTAAGAGATACTTTAATGCTTATGTGAAAGTCTAAGCTATGATGAAGGCAATCGTGATCAGTCGCAGTGATAAGGAGTTGATCAAAAACCATAACAGGGTTCAGTTATTGAATCATTTATTTGTGGATCATCGCACAAAAGAAAATTCTAGCCAAGTTGAAGTTCGAAATCCTATTGATGAAGCATGGCAAACATTGTTTTATCTATGATTGTCGCTCATCATTACTGAACAAGATAGGAAAACGGAATAAATGCAATTAAGCACACGTGTTAGATGATTACGCAGCTTTGACTCAGCTTCAGTGAGACTCTTTCTTGGGTCCTTGACAGTCGGAAAGCAAAAGAAAGACATAAAACTCTCTAGATCCTTCTTCCAAAATTTCTTGAAACATATATTTATCGGATGTTTTCGAATTAGGTTTAGGATTCCAATGATAATTGATCTAAAGTGGAATCCAAAATTGAAATTATGCAATACTTGTTACTCCTAAGAAATGAAAATTCAAATTACAATCTGCTTGCCAAATTTCGAGCCGAAGTTTACTCTACGGAAATATGTGATGGGGAAAGATACAATACAAAATACGCAGTCAATTGTTTAAGTAAAAAATGGTTTGATAAATAACGGCGAAGTCAAACTCTGTTCTTGTTTTAAGTGAAGGAAAAATCCAGTAAACAATGGAGAGGTTTAGTTGTTTTAAGTGAAAGAGGATTAGGAGACAGCGTAGAACTTTGATGTTTCATAGAATTTTTTTTTGCCAGCTGCAAGTTTAATTTATGATACAGCAGCTGTGATATTATAGCAGCAACTCAATTTACTGTGCCATTCAGACGCTTTATTCCATTTCTTCTTTCTTTAAATATACGTCAACTCCGTATTATTTCGATCGTACTTTTTGTATTTGAAATTGAAAATATATTTTGCCAAGTATTGATATGCATGTGTAACTGTTTAACTGACCACGTACTTTTTCGAGAAAAAAATGTGCACCATATCGAAATAACAGTCCCGTGCTGTTTATTTCTAATCCTGTGAGACAAAATTTTAAGTTATTTTATTAAAACAGAAAATTCAAACATCTGTATGCACGGAACATACTTCTCTAATGTTAAGAATTGATTCAGTACTTTTAATTATCTGGCAGGTATTTTACGAACTAATTAGAAGGGTGTCGTGAAAGTTTATGTTATGACGATGCAAATGAAAATTGAATAAAATATTGTTACTTTGAAGAAGAACTGTTGTGGATTTCGAACCTTTGAATTGTAGCCATGAAGGACATATTTC
>NW_018109064.1:3904-8742 GCF_000183805.2 Loa loa | reverse complement strand
ATATATATATATATATATATATATATATATATATATATATATATATATATATATATATATATATATATATATATATATATATATATATACTTCGAATTTGGTTGCAATGATCTCACAAACTTTTAAATTTGTATATATTAATCATATTCACAGAAAGCAGAGCATGAAAATTATGGACACAATTACAGGAAATGGAATTACACAATTACAGGGAATAAAATTATATTAAGAACAGTTTGTCATGAGACGTTAGTATGCCACTTGTAATCAATTTCATATTTTTTCACATTTCATTCCATATTTTTACATATTTCATCTCTTGATATTTTATGTCCCGGGAAAAAACATGGTGGTTGTTAAAACTGAATCGCATACAGCAGTTAACAAGATGACAAACTCTTTTCTTAAAAGAATTTGTTCCTTATTAAAATGACAATTATTTCAATTTCATTTTTCTACTACATCAGTTTCCAACTCGACTAATTTGAGTTCAGAATTTAGTTCCAGGAATTAACGTCTTTGCGGAGCTGAAATTAGTGCAGCACACAGGGATACACACGGGGATGGAGGAATTCAATCCTTTCAAGATATCCGCGCGGATTAATACCTTAAGTGACGGATCAGTTATCCAACTCCCATTTATCTGACATCGTTATAACTAATATTCGGTTTGATAATGATGTTCAATTGCAATTTTCAATGCAATAATGAATTTTTGGCAATTAAGCTCGTGTGCAATGATGGGAATGTTGTAAAGATCTAATCAGATAGCCATTCAATTGTTAACATATGTACATGCTAACATTCCCGTAATTCAAAAAATGTTTGGAAGCACGTGGAGAGATGCATAGCTACTGAGCAAGACCTGAAAACTGCATAAGCTGATTTGCGAACTTTCGTGAACGTGAAGAACAATAGGATGTTAATTGTTTTCGACTTGAAAATAAGCTTCAAGATAAAGAAGGCGTAACACAGCAACTTAATCTGTTGCAGGTCGAAAGAAAGCTATCCATTGCTCCATGCAAATCTAAAAATTCGATCCAAAGACTGTCGAATTCAAATGAGAAATAGTAAATAGATTCAAAGTTGAATGAACTAAAGCACAAAATGGAGATACTAGCCCAAAAATACGAAAGAAACAAACTCAGTGCCTAACCAACAATGGACGGAATTTCTCTTTTCGATTCAAGAATTGTCGAATTCAATGAAGATGATATTAAGATGAAAATTGATTTAATTCAATCCATTTTTAATGTTTGAAAAGAAATAAGTCAACAAAGAGATGAATTAGCAGAGGAACTGAAAAACGAATTCGATAAAGCTACAGAATTAATATATAAATAATTAACAGAATTTGCTACATATTGGAAATTGATCACAATTGGTGTATTTTTATAATGTCAATTACAGTGATTGCTATCAAGACAAAGGTTGATTTAATTCAATCTTTTTTTTTGTCCGTTCTGTATTAAAAACTTTAAATCTAAGCGAAATTATAGCTATTGTCATAGAAATTATACAGGCACTTGCAGCGGCCAAAAGAGGACAAGAAATATCTCTCAAAAACCTAAATTGAAGAAACTAAATACTTTCCGTTACACTTCTTAAATTTTTGATGAAGTCGGGAATGTTTGAAAAAAAGCGAAATAATTTTATAGTAGAAATATCTTGGAATAACTGAAATTGATTCGATAAAATAGAAATTTGTGATTTGAGGGTGGTTTTGTGATTAGAATATTTCACAGATGAATAATTCAATAAACAAAAAAATAAAATAAATATTTTCATTGTTTGAAATAACGAATCATTTATTCACTTTCCATTACATTGTTGTAAAGAGTAACCGGTCTGATAATTAAACTTATTTGTATATACATTAGATTCCATGCGGATAATTATGATTAGCGTTTCTCAAGCTCCTTTTTTTTCTCAGGCTTTTTCAAGCTTTATCAGAAACTTCTTTTCAAAAGTAAAAATTTCACAAGCTTCTTTTCAGAAGCAAAAATTTCATAAGCTTAGACTGGACATGTTAGTTGGCAACACAATCCGCTTTTATTTAGCTAACTCTGGAATAATCATTTTCCAATCCAACAAGCTCGACAAAATACATTTTGAGCAGCTTGTTGTAAGCGGTCAACATCGTATAAGTATTGAATGACATCAAAAATTAGTGAATAAAACAGGTATTGGAATATTTTGAAGTGTGCATCAGTGCTTAATACGTTTATATCGGAGAGTTTGATCAATCACTATTATCGTCATTAATTTTCACCATGTAAGAATATTTCCCCGCCGGATGTCTTCGTAAGTGTTGAATGAATTAACATAAGTAATTAATAAGTAATTAGCATAAGTAATTAGCTCTTGCACATACATTAAATATCCATGCGGATAATTATGATTAATGTTTCTCAAGCTCTTTTTTTTTTCTCAGGCTTTTTTAAGTGTTTTCACAAGCTTCTTTTCAAAAACAAAAATTTCACAAGCTTAGACTGGACATGTTGGTTGACAACATAATCCCCTTTTATTTAGTTATTTCCGAAATAATCATTATCCAATCCAACAAGCTCAACAGAATACATTTTGCTCAGCTTGTTGTAAGCGGTCAATATCATATAAGTATTGAATGACATCAAGCATTAATGAATAAGATAAGTATTAGAACAATTTGTGCGTCAGTGCTTAATCGTTTATATTGCAAAGTTTGATCGGATATCACTATCGTTAATAATTTATACTATGGAAACGTATCTTAACGTCAAAGGTCTCTAAATAACGGCTAAATGAATTAAATAATTAAAAGCTTTTATATGATAAAACCATTTTCCCATTTAGTAATATTTGCTGAAAGACATGAATGATAGTCTCTCGGACAAATCATAAGATCATAAGATGGTTGTTTCTTTTTTTTTTTGCTTCACTCAACTCTTTTCGCTTTTTATAAGGCATTCAGACTTTTCTGATATAAGAATCAATCTGAAGTTCGGTACATTTTTCGAATGTGTTCAATGTGCGTATGGACATTCACTTGAAATAAATATAAAAAATGGGGTCACGTGTAAGGACACTATTTATGCATTTGAACTAAGTTTTAGCGATTCCAGTTGAAGGTCAATAAAGTGGTCAAATGGCTGTGTTGGTACCAATTCTACCATGCATATGCATTTTTCTACTATGTCTTTTAACTAGCTTCGTTGGCAATACTGCGCTCATTGTAGCTACTATTCAGAGCAAGTACATTATTGTTTAATTGCTTTTGATTATTCTTTGATCACTGATTATCATTTAATCCATAATAACAGCTTTTATATTGATGACTTAGCCCTTCGACAATTTTCGGACACAATGTGATAAAAAGTGAAAAGAGAATTAAGCGGCTATTGTTACATGAATGATTTATCCACAAAATCGGACAGGATCGAAATAAAGAATTCAGAAATTCAGAGAACATTTCAGAGGACAAGAGGAGGGAAAGTGAGGATTGAAAAAAAAAGCTCCACCTACGGCCAAAATTTACAATATTTTACGCAGCAGATTTTTGGAACTTTTTACATATCTCATTTCAAGTTCAAAAATTTCAAACCCAAACCTCAAAATAATTTTGAATTCTTATAATTTGCAAGGTTCCAGGCGTTTGCATAATGTCAACAATATACTCATAGCATTGAACGCACTTGGTGACATTTTGCATCAGATCGGCCATATCCCATTTGCATACTTTATCTTCACCGGAATTACTTTTACACCTTTACGGACATGCATTTGGATACAGCTAATACCAAATTTTGGTCAAAATTTTGCAATGGCTATATTATTTCCTATCGGCATAGATCGAACTATCGCAATTTTAGAACCTTTAAGGTAAGTATTTGGACAGGACAAGTAACTTTAATCTCTCTACCGACAGAAGATAGTTATGTTGAAATGGCGAAAACAAAATTTCTTCTTCTGAGATCAAATATATTGATGGATAAGAAACTGTAATAGTTACTTGCAGGTATCGAAAAATGAAGAAGAAATTTTATATCCCAGCAATGATCCTACCTCCTTTACTTTATTCAGTCGCTATACTCATATTGGTTTTTATATATGACGGAAATAGCGAGTAAGTTAAATTCTCGACGCATGATAAATGGCCACTAGAATTTATGGAGTAATGTTCAAATGCCTGAGCATGCAACACTTTTTACTGAGAAGATCAATCAACAAATTCGCAATTGACTTCCGGCCGAAAATTTTTTGCTTCGTTTGCTTTTGAATGATGGACACAAATTTATTTACTTTGTTCAGAGAAATACGGAGCGATGGAGCGATATGATAAGAAATTTGATGTAGAATGACTTTGAATAAAGCTTTGTTATTAAAAGGGAAAAAAGACAAAAATATCAAAATTCGAGATGAACAACAAATAGTTTAAAAAGAAACATATGAGATGTTTGATATCTGAAATGTATTTCCAAATATTCCAAGGTAGAATTGTACAAAAAGCTCTCCATTTATAATCTTATTCCCTTAATTACCGTTTGTATCTTTTCATTGCAGTATCGAAGTAATTTGTGTTGTGGTTGCAATATATAGTGGCTTGTCAGACTCGGTTTGGAGCATTTCATCAGCTGTTATTAATTTAGCAACAATTATACTTTATGCAATACTGAGCCGAGTTATGGTGAAAACTAAAACAAGTGAGCTATTTAAATATTTGACAAAGTAAAACATCACCCTGAAAGATATTTGGTCTATCTCTCCATCATCGAATGGCGTATTTATGTTATCGGACTATCCTTTGCTTTGTTCCTTCGTTATTCAGGTATAGAATCACATCTGTCAAGGATTTCATG
>NW_018109064.1:0-3525 GCF_000183805.2 Loa loa | reverse complement strand
GCTCAGTACTATATATATATATATATATATATATATAACAAAAAGACCAAGCAAAACAGCGCCACATGGCGGTATTGAGTGTTTATGAAGATATGTAAGGTATTGTACAATAAGCTAGCATACTTCCCTATAATATGTCTTCATTCTTTTTGTTCTTGCAAACAAGTGCATGACGCGGGATAACCCTGATTTTAATTTTGTTCTAAGGGAATATTTTATCATCTGTATGTCGCAAGTGTCGCGAATTTTGAATATCGCGAAGTTCCAAATGAAATAAAATGATTAAATAAACCAATATGCTAATCAATCACACAAATTGTAACAATGTCATGAATCATTTAACCAATTTTACATTCCTCAAATTCATGTCTGTTAGATATTGTAGAAATTTTATTTCGACGTTGCTTTAATCTCGGTAATTTCGGGAATAATCGTCTTCATTCTTTCCTTTTTGTTCTTGCAAACAAGCGCTGTAGCGAATATTGATAGGGTTCGTTTGAGAGGGTGATGTCGAAGAAGAGACAACTACTGCCAACGGTATAACGTGAGTTGTAGTAGCGTTAAGTTGAATTCAGTTAATTTAGGTACGATGATTTGAGTTGTACACGCACCAGATTGTAGACAATTTATTGATCACAGTCCTCATTCGGTTAATAATAGGGTTTATATCTATTAGGAAATGGGAGTGGTTTCAACGCTAAAAAAGGGTGTTCATTTAGATACAAAGGAAACTGTAAAGATCCAATTACATAATAAGTATTGTAACAAGAACAGAGGGAAGATTAGCGTGCAGATTGGACATTTTTTGTCCTTAAAATAAAGATGCGTCCGGACAAAGATGGGAATTAAGACAAAGACCGAAAAAACATGGAAATAAATCTAAGGAATGTAGAATTAATTAAATGAGTCATAACATTGGATATATTCATTTACAATAAGAAATTTATTTGATTATATATTTGTATGGTTGGAGTCTCGCGAATCGGTATTCGCGACACGTACTGTTTCCATAGGAAGAATAATAATGTCCCTTGGGTTTAGTTGCGTCTATAAGAAGAACAGAATATAGATTGGAGGAAGTCGAATTTGAATTTAAGAGCGATTAACACAATTGAAATTGCAACAATACATATACCAATAGTTATCATCCTCCAATGAGTTGTTATACTATCAATTCCCTCCTTTATCACCTTCGTAAATTGGTTGAATTGGTTACCTAATTGCCTTGTTACTTCTTCTCCTTGAGCCGCGATTTCTTGCCAAAGAGAGAAATTTCCTTGTCGGTTAAATGTTGGATCACTGGTGGGAGGTTGGTAGGATGTTTCCTCGTGTCTGTGGGCTAGTAGTTCCAACTCGGCATTGATCCTTTCGAGTTTGAACTTATTGATTATTCCTCCCTTGAATTCAATATCTCGAAGGAGAATTCTTCCCTTACGGCAAGACGCTATCAATATCGTTCCTTTCTCGATTCTGGCGATTACGTCGTTTCTTTACAATATCATTTTGCTTGTGAGGGTAGGTTCATGCCTAGCCAATGCTTCGATCAAGTATAATAAATTGTTTCGATTTTGGCAGCTTCTCTGATATGCCACTTCAAGTCGTTGGATGAACTCTCTTTTCAACGAATCGACAATATATTGATACTTCGCATTGCTGGGGTCCAATGTTTCTTCAGGGGAAGTTTCCACCGTAACTCGGATCATGTGTCAGATTAGTAATGTTTCCTTCATTCCTTGTGTCCATATCAAGGATGATATTCCCTTTTATTAGATATGGGTTGTGGAAGATGCAGTGTGAACTTATAGTCATGTAGGTTTCTTTATCAACTACAAATGATGCCTGCAATTCATTGATGATGATGTGATCTCCATACTTCATAGCGTCGAATCTTCCGATTCTTCGATACAGGCAATGATTGACCACATCAGTACCGCTCCATAAAACGATACCAGTATTCGTTATGCACTCGCCTCCTTCTGCCCTGCAGTGTGCGGTATCTTCAAGATCAGAGACTAGGCCTCTTCCTTCGTCCAGCAGGATTTCTCTTTCGTTTATTATGATGTTCGTTGTAGATTGACACCTTTCATCCAGCCATCCATATGAGTATTGGACTTGATTGTTTGATATCCATTTGTCCGGAAATTGGATCAAATTGATTCCGCCCACTTGTCTGTTAGTATAGATAGCTCAACATAGCTGGGGAGTTATGGCAGAAGTAACCGTTTGGTCAGATACTATTGATAGTATCAGTCTGAGTAATGCCTTTGTACACACTGTCCGTGTTATGTTACTACATTTTATAGCTGGTATCCGGACATGAATACGTGTGTACATCTCAGTCTTGTGTAAAGTAACATTTTGATTAGTGATACTTTCACAGTTCTATTTCCCAGGATATTAAACGGTATTCCTGACTTCCACGTGCAGTTACTCATAGCTTGGACTTGTGCAAACATAAATGCTATTACATTAAGCACGAATAGGGTTCTTAGGAACTTAGGTTCGCTCGTCTTTTCTGCATTTAACAGTTTTCTGGCCCTCCTTGTTCGTGTAGCGATGGGTTCCTCCAAGGTTTCAATCATTTCTTCTTCTGTCTTTCCTTGTGTATCATTTGGACTCTCTATCTCCATCGGACATAGCATACTTATCGCACGATCAAGCTGTCGGCCATTTGGCATCTGGACTGTCGCACTTCGAGTTATACTTCTTCTGTCACTATGGAGCTTAATTATTTTTGCTAACTTCCATGTACCTCTAGGTACTTCAGATTCGCTCAACAAAACTATGTCATTTTCTCGTGGAGTTCGTAGTACCACCATTTTGTTGGCGAATACTTCCCTTCGCATACGTTCTCTAAGACGTGTGAGGTATTCATCTCTCCATAATTTCCAAAAAACATCCAGTATTTTCAACGTATTTGTCCAATAATCAGTGAGTTTATCCCTTGTTTTTGGTATATACGGAATGTACTCATCTCGATCTTGTTCGGTATCGATTGGGATGTCCAATGAAGCAGTAGGTAATATAAAATCAATTGGACGTATTATGTTATAATCCTCAAACCCTACATAGGTTAGTGGACGGGTATTAAGGATTTCTTCAATTTCAGCTATTAGGGTTATAAGTTCTCCTTCCTTAAGTAATTTTCTTCCAATAGCTCTTCTGAGGGCTCTCTTTGTAAGTCCAATGAGTCGCTCGTAGACTCCACCACTCCATGGTGCTCTTGGTATCGTATTTTCCCATACCATATACCGTTCTGCCAAAAAGTTGGAATTTTCTTCCATAATAGTGTTAAACACTGCTTGGAATTGGCTTGCATTATCACTTAACACCAGCTTCGGATATCCTCCTCGGGTCACGAATCTTCTCAAAATGTGTAAGAAGTTTTCTGCAGATAGGTTTTCTGCCATTTCGAGGTGTACTGTTCTAGTGATGAAGCATGTAAATAGAGCTATCCGTCTCTTTTCTATGCCAACATTAGTTTTGATCGACAGGGGTCCCGAGTAATCCAAACCAACCTGTTCG
>NW_018109063.1:6567-8785 GCF_000183805.2 Loa loa | reverse complement strand
TATATATATATATATATATATATATATATATATATATATATATATATATATATATATATATATATGTACCATACACATACACACATACATACACATACACATACAAATTAAAAAGATTGAGTGGAATAGTCTGAGGAATGATCAAAATTGCGATAGGAAAGAAATGATAAGAACAAGTAAGGTGCATAAATGTTTTGTTAACCGATCGCGTTATTCTTTTCGTTCTATCACACGAATCATACCTGATGACAGGTGCTCGAAATGAAAATTAATTAAATTATTTTTCTCCTTCTTCTTTTTCTTTTTCTTTCACTTCACCTAACAAATAATGCTCTAACAATCTTTTCTTTTTTATAATTCAAACAATTATTTCATTTTATTACGCTCTTTTTTTTTTAAATTAACAAAAACTTTTCGTTTTTTGTTTGAAATTTCATTTGTTTTTATTTTTCATTTCTTTTTTTATATATATGAAATGATGGAATGGATAAATATTGGAGAAATTTCGTGATAAATAATTAAATAAGCATTGATAGATAGATGGATAGATGGATAGATAGATCGATCGATAGATAGATCGATTGATTCGATAGATAGATAGATCGGTAAATAAATAGATGTAAACAATTTCATTAAAATGAATTGAAGAATTCATTTTATCATGAAAATAAATGAATTCGTGAAATAAAATTACAGTTATCGTTAAAGAAGTTTTTCTATCAATTAATGATAGCAGACAAGTTTTTTATTAATGACATTTTGAAATTTAATATCGTTGACGGACAATTTATCACTTTTTTTTTTTTCTGATAAAGATAAAAAAGAGGAAATAAGAGAAAAAATTTATTTAATAATTAGATAACAATTATGAAAATATTGTAAAAGCTCTCCATATGATATTAAATTATAATTTAATAGCATTTAAAATTAAAATTTCATTTAATAAGTAATTAAATATTTCTTATAATATAAATCATTGATTTTTACATTGTAAGAAACATGAAATATTGCAACAAATGTGTGTAACATTTTCTATTGTCTTTTTTTTTTTTTTTTCAAATGGTAGAAAATTTTTACGGACTTTTTTTTTATTTTAATTTTTGAAATATTTGTTTCCATATTTATATGTGCATATCTGTGTAGGTATGTATATGTATGTAATTTAAAAAAAAAAGAAGATATGTGTGTAATTTTCAGGTATATGGGTAATTTTTTTTTTAATTTAAAAAAGTGTATGTATGTATATGTGTATGTATGTATATGTGTGTATATGTGTATGTATGTACATGTGTGTATATGTGTTTGTATGTATATGTATGTATATATATGTATATGTGTCTGTATTTGTATGTATAAGTATGTGTGGTGTATGTGTGTACGTGTATGTATGTATATTTGTATATGTGGATATGTGCATGTATGTGTGCATGTATGTGTGTATGTATATGTGTGTATGTGTATATATGTGTATATATGTATATGTATATGTGTATGTATATGTATATATGTATTTGTCTGTGAGTATACGTGTATGTATGTCCGTATATGTGTGTGTATGTATATGTGTATATGCGTGTGTGTATATATGTGTGTATATGTTTGTGCGTGTCGATATACGTACTTATATGTATATATATGTGTGTGTGTGTGTATGTGTATGTGTGTATGTATGTGTATTTGTTTATGTATGTGATGTATGTGTATATGTGCGTATATGTATTTTAATGTGATAATAGTTGGACGATTGATACAGAAAACAATATAACTAAATTAAATCATACCAAATCAAAATATCAAATCAAACGACTGATTGAAACTGATCAATTCATCCTTACTAATATAACATTTTAATTTTAATATCGAATAAAAGATTTAAATTAAAAATTAAAATTATGCAAATATTCCCATAATGTATTATATTCAAATATTACCATAAACATAATAATATATTAAAAATGATTCGATATTATTTATTGGTTTAACATATTATTATTATTATTATTTTAAGATTTATTCTATCCTTCCTTTTTTTTTAATTAGTAGAAAAAAAAAGATTAATTTTATACATTTGATACAGTATAACGATTATCGATTAGCATCTCATTATAAGCAAAGGTAATTAATGATAACTGGTAATGAGGAAGAAAAAAAAAACCTCTTCGTCAATTTTTCATTTTTTTAGTACTTTTCTCTTTTTTTTAATATGATTGAATACCTT
>NW_018109063.1:0-6055 GCF_000183805.2 Loa loa | reverse complement strand
ATATATATATATATATATATATATATATATATATATATATATATACAATTTATATTAATTATACATTTGTACAAAAAAAAAAAAATTAATTTTACATTAATGTAATTTAAAATATATTTCATTATACTGCGTAATTAAAAAAATTTTTAAACTTTTTGATTAAAATTACAAATTTAATTAAATTATTACTATTACTATTATTTTTTCACTATACAATATTAAACTAATGTAATGATAATATATTATCATTACTTCATATGTGCTATCATAACAAGTAACAATACTATATTATGACATATTGTTATACTTACAATGATATTGCAATCGATATTGCAAATTTCGAGTAATTAAAAACTTTAAATTAATGCGTAATTAAAGTAAAAATTAAAGAAAATTGAAAAATTAAAACTAAAAGAAAAATTAAAGTAAAGAAATTAGAGCAAAAATTGAAGGAAAATTAAAAAATTAGAATGAAAAAAATTGTAATAAAAATCAAATGAAAATTGAAAGGAAATTAAAAAATTAGAATCAAAAAAAAATAATAATGAAAAAATCAGAATAAGAAATTGAAAAAAATTAAAAAATTAGAATCAAAAGAAAAATTATAATAAAAAAATCAAAATAAAAAATTGAAGGAAAATTAAAAAATTAAAATCAAAAGAAAAATTAAACTAAAAATTAAAAAATAACGTAATTATAGTAAAAATTTAATTAAATTAAAAGAAAAAAAAAGGCACAGCAATAATAATGAAAATTAGCAAACAATGATAAAGATATTTGTGCAATAAAATATTGTAAAAATAAGAAAAAATATTGAAAATAATGAAATAATTCCATAATCATATTATAATACTATTCAATGATAGACTACTTTTATCATATGATGTTATCTTATTATCGATAATATTATCATATTGATTACGATACTGTCGTCTAATATATTTCCAACAAATTAAAATGACAAATATTAATGAAATAATACCAAAATAACCACTATATACGAGAAACTGAAAATAATAAATGAATGATTCATGATGGCATATATTTTGATAAAATTTACATAGCTTATCAAATGTCAAACAAATTGGCAGCAATAATTTAATAAGTGATTGAAGTAATTGAAGTAATGGGTATAAATGATTGCAAAATTAGATAATGGAAATGATTGTTAATTAATTAAATGATAAAAAGGGAAGAAATAAGGTTAAGTGGTCCAAAAAAAAAAAATTTATTAACTTAATGAATTGTGTTGTAATAATAAGTAATTAAATGATTAGCTAATTATGTGAAGTTTGTTAGAACTTTGAAGTGGTATAAATAATGACAATTAGGTGACAACTGATTAATTAAGGATTGTTTAATAAAAAATTTTTGCATTATTAATAAGCATATAATGAATTATTATATAAGGTTTAATTTTTCAGTTATTATTTATTTTAATATCATAAAAAATCAAAACTGCTTCGTATTTTTCATTCATTCATTAACGGTATATTTCCGGTTCCGGAAATAATGCAACATTCACTTGTTCCAAATAAGTTTACATTTATTCAATTTTAACCCAAAGTTAATCTAATTTTTACAAACTTTTTCATCATGATAAATTAATTGATAAAATCATTCACTTTGATTATGTCAATTATCACTTGTTAATTTATCCTACTATTAATTATTTTTTAATTTATCCAGTAATTTTTTTATTTTAATTCAAACTTAAAAAACTAACTCAAAATATTTCATTAAATGAAACATTAAATAACTTACATAGCTTAATTTGAATTATTTTCAATACTATTAATAGTATAAAAAAAAAAAAGAAAAAAATTAACAGGTAAGATAAAATGAAGAGGAGAAGTATGTTTAACCTGTTCTCGTATAGGTAATGCAAAGCCATACTTATCAGCAAATGCAAATGTAATTATTGTCTCCAATAAAAGTGCCACAAAGGTATTAAATCCAAAAATAAAACCATAACTTGCCGAATTAAGCTCTGATGCAATTGTTGCACTAAAAAAGAAAATTAATTATTTAAAATAATTATTGATTTGAAATTTATCATAACAATTATAGCTTGTATGATTTTATATTAGCATGATAATAATCAATTTTTTTTTGATCATTTAATTACAACAACTGAATGTGATAGTGATGATTAATTAAATATGCTAAATAGGGTTTGTAAATCACAAACAATTGTCAAATAATACTTTTAATTATTATTTAGTATCTGTTAAATTATCATATTGTTATCAATAGTTGATCAGAAATTATAATCATTAACGATTGTAAATGGTATTTTTATCAATAAATGATAAGCATGTAATAGCAATATGCATTTATTAAATTGTAAATATTTTTCTCTCTTTCTATGTTTTCAATTTAAAATTCAAATAAACTAATTCGTGAATTTTAACCAATATCTTTTACCATAAGTTTTTGAATAAAAAAAAAAAATAACTGATGAAATCATTTAATAATTGATAAAATTAACGAACATTTTTTAATAAAATAATATTCATACAAAAAAGATATAACAAATAATGCTCCATTTTCAATTAATACACATTAAATAAGCCTAATTAAAAATAAATAATCCTAAGTAAGAAAAATAAGCCTAAAAATATTATGTAGCATGTGCATATTTGCATGCATGCATGCATACATGCAATAATTATTCGGTTAACATTTTAGCTTCTTAATTATTTTTGCTAATAAATTAATGAAATATCAATAAAATTTACCATGCAGCAGTCATGAGAAGATTGTAAATGGCTGTAATGATAACATAATTGATATATGCAATGATAATTAATTTAATTTGTGACATAATAATTAATAATAAAGTAATTATAGCTGTTGTAATTGAAATTATCAATTCATCGTGTACTGTCCAATCTTTATTAATGTATTGCAATGAAAATGATATAATTGCACCTGAAATTATTTTATATTCATTTCATTTAATATTATCTTAAAAATTTTCTTACCTTATAATTAATTAAAGTTTAATTAATTTTTATTCATAGATAATTGCAAACAGTCATTCTCATTATCTTCTTCGTCTTTTTCTTCTCGTATTACGGTAATTTTAAATACCAATAAGAGTATTAATGCATTCGGTAATTCCATTAAAATTATCGGAAATATTTTGCATTGTAGCCCATAGTGATTGCACATAATTTGTAATCTGAAAATTGTAAAATAAATTGAATCAGAAATTGAAATCGTATTTCTATTTTTAATTATATTTTTTTTGAACCTTACAATGCTTACAAAATTTGCCATTTAAAAAGAAAAAATAAATAAACAAATAAATAAATGAATTTTTTACTAATATTTGCTTCAAAACATTTGTGCTAATTCAATTTGATTTAATTTAATTTAATTTTAATTTATTTATTTAAAGAAAGGACATATTAAAATTTAATTCGAAAAGAAAAAAAATGAAATTAACTTTTTTTAACCTGATAAAATCCACAACTTGTAAGTGCCCACCATATACTCCATTTCAAAACATTTTTATTCTGTTTGAATATTTTAAGTTGTTGTAAAATGTAACAGAAATATGCTGCCATACTATAATTGACAAATTTTTTTTTCAATCCATACTAAATTACTTATTCATATCCAAATGTTCATTTCTAGAATTTTTCATTTCTAATTATTACAAAAAAAATTTTTTTAAGAAGGATTAAATTTACAAAAATTTTCAAATTTTACAATTTACACTTTTTTTTAAGCCAAATTTGCATATCATTTTGGCATGTTTGATGAATTTACGTAACTTATTAGCAATAATTGATTACGGATGATTTAATTGACAATTTATTCGATAATAATTGATAATTTAATTTAATTTTTAAACGATAATTTTTTAATAATTAATAATTGCTTACATTGTCATTTATTTATTTTTTTTTAACATTTTTCCTTTTTCATTGACTGACTAATTTTATTTTTATTTTTTGATTTTTCATTTCTAACAAATTATTACTTCAATAAAGCATTTGTTAGTAAAAAAAAAAAAAGAAAATTGAAAACCTTTCTTTGATATTTCCCTTTCTTACATTATCAGAATCTTCAGTTATTATTGTTTTATCAGATGAAATTTCCGAAATTTCTTTTTGTCGTATATCATTCGTTTGTTTACCATAACCTTTGCTATTAATAATTTCTAATGTTATAGATGGAAAAGCGATAGCAATTGGTAAAATTACACAAACTGCACCAAATGAAATCTGTTGTAATTAGTAATTACTTGAAACAATGTTAATGATAAAGGAATTAAATAATTCAAATTTTTAATACTTGAAAAATAAAAAGCTAATTTTTTTTTCCTGATATTTTCAATTACAAATGATCAAAATTTACACTCCGAAAAATTATCTGACCTTTTTGATTTCTTCCATTAAATTTCATTTATTTTTCATTCATGGAAAAAAAAAATTCATTTATGGAAAAAACGATTGAAAAGCGAATTTTGATTTTAATTAAATTAACTTGGTAAGAAACTATTAAAAAAAAAGCATTTTTTGATAAATATTTTATACCATTAGATGTTATTTGATGTAAAATACCAAACAAAAAAAAATGCGAAATTTTATTCAAAAGAAATTTCACTTTTTCATTGTTTATGAAAAACAAAAATAAAAAATATTAAAAAATTGACATTTTCTATTCAACAGTTCTGTATTATTTTTTTTTTTCAATGTTTAGCACCAACAAAGTTTTCTATAATTCTTTTTTTTTGAAGTTAATTTATAAAAATTAAAATAAAAATTGGCATTTATTATTATTATTCTTTTTTTAGAACATTAAAGATATCATTGAAGTATCATTTATCAATTATCAATATTTATTACTATTATCATTTGCAACAATGTCTACTGATGACTGATATATTCCTTCATTTTATTATCAAAAATACTATCAAATTTTTAATAATTAAAATTTTTTGGCAATTAAAAAATTTTAATATTACTTGATTTAAAAGTAAATAAGTTCCATAATTAAATGAAATAAGAAATTGAGCCAAAGCATAGGCTAAAAATCGACCAATTAATGCAGCAGCACGTGTATATGATGAAACCAATTTGTAATATTTCTTATCAACAATTAAAAACATATACGATTCATAACCAAGCTCACATGCTGATGCTATGCCTGCAATTAATTAATATATTTAACAAAATATCGTATTATTTCCTATTTAATTTATTTTCAATTCAAATTTTTGACTACCAAATTATTGTAAAATTAATAATTTTTAAACTAAACTAAAATCAATTAACCTAAATTAATCACATCAAACTTTAATCAGATCAATTAACTAAAATTTTAAATCAAATTAATTTCATCAAATTTGAATACGCAAGTGCTGTTAAATAAATGAAGTGGAATAAAATACAAATCATCACCAAGATTTTATCATTTCTCGAATAGTTTAGAAAATGATAAAATTATAAAGATGATTTGGGAGTTATCAATATTCAGCCTTATCTGTTTAATATAAACTTATCAAGTATTTCAATTACAGTAGTATTTGACTATTCAGTTGCAGTAGTATTTCAATATAAATTTGTACAATAATGTCTTGTGTCTTGTGTCTTGTGGTACAATATTTCTATCATTACTAAAATTCAAATATATGATTTCTTTCAAATGTCAATTTCTTATTAGGCAAATTGCGCTCTCTTTGCGTTAACTTTTTAAAACACAAACAATCATGAACTGTTTAATTTATATTTGATTATTATTATTCAAAAAAAAAGAGAAAAAATTGTAATTGAATTTGAAATTTATATAATTTACTAGGCAATCATTTTTTTCTGCTTTATCAAATCAACATTTTCGCATAATTAAATAATGGTAATAATAATAATAATAATAATAATAATAATAATAATAATAATAATAATAATAATAATAATAATAATAATAATAATAATAATAATAATAATAATAATAATAATAATAATAATAATAATAATAATATATAGATATAATAATAAATAATAATAATAATAATAATAATAATAATAATAATAATAATAAT